>NC_079447.1:35254529-35342182 GCF_903798145.1 Danio aesculapii | reverse complement strand
TTATCAAGTCATTAATAAAGGTCTATTATAAAGTCATAAAACAGATATTATAAAACATTCAGTAGGTGAAGACTACTATAAAAGCAATGCATATTATAAAATATCTACTGATATCCAGCTTGCCTGTGTGGCGATAATCCACAGTATATAAACTGAATACAATCTCCAGGAGCTTTGTTAACATTAAAAAACGCAGTTCAATAACACACCCACAATCCTGTGGGATGTGCATGAACACACTCCAGCAGACAGTTGTGGCAAACACACACCACTGAAACACCATTCTCCAAAGAGAATTGCAGTCTTCCACCCAGTCGATTAGATCATCGCTCAACAACGTCCCATCAGAATCAGTAACAATTAAAATCACATTGTGTATTTCCTCAAATAAAGCACAAGCACTCGATAATGGGCAAAAGATTGCTGAGCAATTGAGCTGTTGTGCTTTCTCCTGTCAGTTGGGCAGTTGTCTCCATTCAGCCTTTATGATGATGGATGACAGAAATGCCCATCTGCCATAAGTGATTTCAAACCTGGCTGTGCTGAGAATTAGACTTGCTAAGTGCAGACGGAGCTGCTGAGAGACGAAGCACTTAACGTGTGTTAACAGAACAACCCAATGTTCAGCAGAAACGCAGCGTCCGGTTTAAGAAGGCAATTTGGGACAGCAATGGATGCTTCATGTGTTTGTGGTTGCTGTTAAGGAAACAGACAGGCTTCTGTACTTCAAATGATCCACTAAAAAGAGACCATTTACTGAGGCAGATCCTGTTGCTGATAATTATGTTATGGAATTATGAATGGGCCAGCAAATTAGAAAACACGCAGCACACAACATTAAAGCTTTCATGCAGCATACAAATCCTCTCTTTTTGCCTTTTCAGACACAGGACTGGATTCTATTAATAGATACCCATTTATAGATTCCTGTTAATGAAAGAAAAAAAAAACAGCATGTTCCAAGACAAAGTTGAATCTTCCATAGTGGATCTTACAAATACTGTACACATTTTCAGGCTAGACTTATACAATGTTATACAATGCATACTTGTACATGAAAACGTACTGAGTTATAATATAATAACTATATAGGTTCAGGGGTATGTTTATGGTATAGTAGTTATTATTACCCATTTGTAAGTATTACGTACATAAAGCAGGAAAACGGCAACAAATTTTCTTACTTAAAAGTGTATTGTTAAGTAAATGAGTGGTATCATCACGTACTACTACCTGTCACAAATCCCAGCCTCTCTCATGGTGGATTTATCAACCAACAAAAAAGTGGCATATCTTCCAGTGCAGAGTGCCCAAACTCACTTACTCGTTTCATTCACTCCTTCAAGTGGACTATATTAATAGTGCACTAATGTAGAGAACAGAGAATGAGGGTATTGGGGGTGAATTTGAATACAGCACTGGTCCTCATAGCCAATCAATCTGCATGTTTTACATGTCTCTCTTATTTAGCACACCTAATTTAGATAACCAGCTCGTTAGAAGAGCTCCCTGCTTGAACTGTGCTCTTATTAAAGCATTTACAGAGCAGCATTGCCTGCAGTGTCTTCTTACTAAAGTCAAAGTGTGACATAATATACCTTCGCCATTCGTTAGCAAAAATAACTATTTAACATCCAGCAGAATTAGTTTTATGTAAGTAGTTGTCCATAAGCTGTGCTAACCCTCTCCTTCCTTTGTATTCAGGGTCAGATAAGGGCGAGTTGCTAGCGGTCAATGCGAAAGAACGAGAAGCCCCATAATGACAGGTAGCTTAATGCTCGTAAGGTTTACTCAAGTCTGGAAACATAATTTAGCTCCAACAAATAAATATATTTTTTGTTGTGTTCAGTGTTTGAATACGATTCTATTAAAGCACTTCAGTTTTCCACTAATTATTACATTTTTTAATTTTAAAGCAAATATCTTCAAAACAGTCAGTCTGTAGCGTATAGGGTGTGTTTCTGAATCTTCAGGTTAAAGTTAGTTCATGTTCCAGTTCATTTTGTTCATCTGCTTTGAATGTTTTTATTATTTATTTAAAGAACAGCAAATAACATTTTACAACACAAAAAATAAACATGCCAGGGGGTAATTATAAATAAAATACAAATATACAAATTGTACATATGTAATAATTAAATAAATACATTACAGAGTTCACAATTCTTTTAAAGTGGGTAGGCTTCCTTGTTTAAAGAGTCTCTGATGCTGCTAATATACAAGCATATTTCAGTGATCAATACCTTAAAACTTGGTTGCTTATTAGTAAATTAGACAGTAAAGCCAAAAAGTACATTTTCCCACAATGATAAAAGAGGTTTTGAACACTGAAAATTGTTAATAATCTTTTGCACCTCTTCCTTTTGACTGAGTATGTACAATGCCAAAATAAGTGTAAAAAAGTCTCCTTGTATTCATTACAAAAATACAATTAACATCAATTCCACTTTTTTGTGAATTTTTGTGAATAATGTTTTGCCGGATAAAGTCTGTGGAGAAGTTTATAGGATATTTCTTTAATTTTGTTTCTAACCTGATATTTCTGTGGTAACAGCCACACTTTTTTTCAGCAAATCAAGTCACCCTTTAATAAAGACATCCAATAAAACTTTATATAAGGAACAGTAGTGATTTATTTTTGGAAAAGAGTTCGAAAACCTCTATTATTACTCTTGGTATTTACTGTAAAACAAGTTTTGATAACATAAGATTTAGTAAAATCAAAAGACGATGGTCTTGATTAATACCACTAAATAACATATGGGGTCTCTAAAAAAAAAAAAAGAACCAATAACAGTTGAAAACTTGCAGGGTTATTGAGATACTGTAATAAGAAAGGAATTCATTGTAAGAAAAGTATACCATCTTTATTATAAAACTGACTAACCAAATTAATTTTGTTGTGAAAAAAAATAGCATTTGTATTAGTTGTCTATTATTCCAATGTGGGGGAAATTATGCTTGTATATTAATGACCTTGATAGAAGCACTTGTTTGTGGAAGGCAGATAACTTAACTGGAATTTTGTCTATATTATAATTTCACATCAAAATCAAACTAAGACCACCAATATTTGATAAAACATAATGATCTCCGCTTTGAGGTGCATACTGCACATGAGCGTACTCTGGCATATAACTTGAAACGAAGGACATTCATTCCGTCTAATTAATTTCACCCATGATTTCCTCTGTCCTTTGTCTTTTCATGGAAATTGAGGTAAGGATGTCGTTTTTTTTTTTAAGCTGGAGCAGCCAGGAACGCTGCAATAACAGCGATGAGACGACTCTGTCATTCTATCATACTCCGTTGCATTGGAACCGGATGTTGTGATACGCTGTTTCGCTTACCGGAACCAGGAAGTGTGAAAAAGGCCTATTCATAGATTTTGAAAACTAGTATGCGAGAAGTGCCTGGATGACCTACTACTTCCAGTGTGATTCTGTAGTGTGCATCGGATGGACGCTTTGCTATCTCATGATTCACCGCGAGAGAATTCATGAATGGGGGTAAAGCATGGTAGGTTACGTATTGCTGACAAAATGGCCAATGTAGTATATGTCCGAGTTCCATTAGATTTAAATTCAGTTTGTAGTAGATTTTAATTAAAAAATTGGAGACGCAGCCCGTGATTGAGAAATGCAGCTGTAAATCAATCAGTGTTCAGCAGCGAGCCTGGCTCGACTCTTTAGGTACCTTTACAAAGGGTTTCAAAAAAAGTGGTATTGTACAGTTTATTATTTTGACACAATATTTTTGGTAGCTTCTAAGGATGTCCAGATCCGATCACATTGTTTCTGACTCGATCGGAATCGGACATTACCTCCCAATCAATACTCGAAAATAAACATATATTTAGATATATTCTCATTATTTTTTAACACATCAATAGTTATGCGGTGGCACAGAGTTAGACCTCTTTCTTGACTTCACACAGAAGACAGCAACGTGTGCGGCAGGACATTGCTTTGTTGCAGAGACGCTATTGGTTAAATGCCGGCAAAGTAGAACAGAGAAGCAGCTTGAAGCAGTAAGCACAAGTATGTCTGCGGTCTGGAGGTATTATAAAGTTGATGACAATAAAATTGTCATAGCAAACTGTGAGATATGTAAAATTGGGATTTCCTGCCGGGTATTTTAAGTTGAGGTGCTCTTTATTTATTTATTTTTTATATTTATTGTTGCACTAAAGTCCAAAAGTGAAGAATTGATGTTATTTATTACTGGATTGTTCAAGCTACCTCACAGAAGTACTCTGTTTGTTAACAGAGTTGTTGAATGTTAAAATAACGTGAATTAAATAAAAATATAAGGAGCAACCTGGATCTGATTCTGTTTTCTCTTCTATATTCTTTTTTTATGTATTAGAAGTATCGATTGGATTTTGGTATCTGTAAATACTCAAAATCAAATGACTCAGACTCGAGGCCAAAAAAACCTGATCGGGACATCCCTAGTAACTTCTGATGGTGGAAAGTGCCTATACCGCACTGTACTGAACTGAAACATCCCACTCATTAGAAACAAGTCAATGATTAACATATATATAGTTACACAGTTATACTTAAGATATGAACACTTTTACAAATCATTGTACTTCAAATTACATAAAGAAATATGATTTCATCATGGCAAACACGCAGATCATACTTAGTGATGCCTAACCAGTTTCACTATTAACCGCGATTTAATTTGTCATGTTAATTAATAGTAAAGGCTTCTCAACACCGCGTTTCTGCACAGAACAAAACTGCTGCAACTAAACAAAGTTAAACTGTGCGCTAGTTTAAAGTTCCAAGCTTGTACGCAGAGGCTAATACCCACGCACACTGGATTAAATATGGCTGAGGCTATTAACTAAGGTCTGTTAACATGTTGCGTCTTCATGCTTTCCAGGTACACCTAGTTGAAAGAATGGCGCAAGTGCACCGTGAGTCACATGACAAAAACTGACCGGTCAGCTTCATACTTTGTATGGAATGTACACATTTCTGCTCCTAAGAGAAAAAATATAAAAGGAAAAGGAGGTTTAGCAGCCTTTGTCTTACATTTGTTCTCTTTAAAAGGGAAATACTTCGCTAATATGTAGCTTAGATTTATATTAGACAAATACTATTTTATATTTGTTCTTTTGATTTATTTATTGTTCTGTTATTTATGTTCAGTGTAAAATTATTACTTATGTTTAAATGTTAAAAACTATTTCCAACTATTTTTAAATCTAAAGACAAATGGACTATTGTTTGTTTTTATTATTTTGTGCTGTATTATTTAGTTACTGAGCAGCAATAAACAACACTTTAAAATATAAGAAGTTTTCATGTGATTTACTAAACTAGTAGTGTTTTGAAATTATTGAATGCATGATAATCGTGAAACCATGATTATTCCTCAGACTATAATCGTACTACCAAAATATATAATCATTGTATCCCTAATGATACCTAATGCTACTGGAACCAACATTAAGATAGCTAGCTTAATTTGAAAGCATCATGTAATCAAAGTCTCATAATATCATTTTATAAACGATTATAGTATTTATTATTAGCTTTCGAATTAGATATTTTAATTTTAATTTCAGTTTTAATAACTTGGTGTGATTTTATACATCTATTCATTTATTTTGCTTTATTTCAATTCCTGATTTTCCTAATTACATTTAGTTTTAATTAAGACTTGTTTACACCTGATATTAAGATGCATTTCTGTGGATCTGATCTCAAAAATAGGGGCCACTTTCAACCACTTCAAGTGTCAAAACAGACTGCATTCACTGCGAAAACGCTAACACAGCATTAGAAACCTACAGAGATTTGAGGATGTAGGAGTAGAAACAAAAGTTACTGCTTTCTATATTTCCAGGTGTCTCCTTTCATGTTCACAATATGTACTCTACATTAAAAAACGCACACACTTGTAAATATTACAGACTTTTGTCTCAAAGAAATCAGAAAAGTGGTCAAAGTAAACAAAAGAAACAGATTAAATCACCAGGTGTAAACAAGTCCCTCGTCTACTTGTGATCCGATTAACCAAAGTACATTTTAAAACCAGTGCAAACTGGGGCTTGTTTGTCAATGACAGCATTGGCTCTTTTTTGCGGTCCAACATTCATCCTTATTATACGTCACATCAGAAAGTCAATCTTATTATATTTTTATGATTATATATTGATATGTCCAAAAAGTAACATTAATTTGATTTGCATTAATAACAGCACTTTCAATTGAGACCATTTCGTTGATTTATAGCCATGGTCAAAAGGACGACAGGAACATTCCTGAACTCAAATACATTGGAGGATTTGTCTCTGCCTCCAGCGTGGCTTTTAGATTCATGATTGACATCGCATGATCCTTTGCCTTCAGTCTGCCGGTCTCTTCTCAGCCATTTGGAGCCTGATTCACCCCACATGACCCAAAGCCTCCAATGTAACCAGTGTCTCTGCTAGACTTTGCTCATCAGTGAGTCGCATCCCATGATAAAGCAGCATGAGGGGGACGTCATGAGTCAACCAAACCTTATACTACTGTTCAAACACCACGCTCATCTAATCTGATTTACGCCACTGTTGAAGAGTTACCAAAAACACTGAAAGCAGGGGTTGAACTAAAAGTACAACATAAGGATAAAACAAAAGACTTCTAAGGTCCGAAAAGAAGAGTTGACATTTTCAAGGCCAAATGGCTTGAGAAACCCAGTCTTTAATTTGCAAATTTACATTCATTAATTTTCCTTCGGCTTAGTGCCTTTAATCATCAAGGATTGCAACAGTGCAATGAACCGCCAACTTATCCAGCATGTTTTACACAGCGGATGCCCTTCCAGCTGCAACCCAATACTGGGAAACATCCATACACTCTCATGCACACTCATACACTACGGCCAATTTAGTTTATTCACCTGTAGTGAATAAACTGCTGGACTGTGGGGGAAACCGAAGCACCCCGAGGAAACCCATGCGAACACAAGGAGAACATGTAAACTCCACACAGAAATGCCAACTGACCCAACTGGGAGTTGAACCAGCAACCTTCTTGCTGTAAGGCGACAGTGCTAACCACTGAGCCACCGTGTCACCTGCAAATTTACATGAAACTATAAATAACTATAATACTTACTAATAATTGTTTGTGAACCAAATTTGTTTCTAAATTTAAGTCCACAATTAAGTGATAAATCATAATAATAACTGTATTACTACAACCCAATAATAAAAATGATAGTAAATTTCTTCATGAGAATCTATTCATCTATTAAATCGATTCACTATATAAAAAAAAAGTCTGTTAAAGTTTGTGTGAAACATAACATACAGACACTTTTAAGTTTGTTGACATACTCCAACTGAAACCAAATATTGAGCAGGGGGCGGGGTTTCCTATAAACTGACATCAACAGAGAAGGACCGCCACTCCAAATGTATAAGTAAATGGTCAAACTTTGATTGAAGATTACCAAAATATCTTTTTCCCCCAGTGGATTACCTTGCATAGATTAATAGTTCACCTAAAGAGTACCAATGTGCGCTAGCAAAATAAATATTTCCATTTTTGATTTGACTTTAAAGCACGATACAAGCTATAAAGCATCCCAAATAGCTACATGTTCAATCCCAACATTACACATTTGAATTTGAAGCAAAGTACTTTGTATAGAGAGCAGACTGTTATTCTTTTGATAAGCATTATTTCTTTGGGTTGTGCAGTTTAATTCACAGAATTTCTACAATGTTGTAGACTGTAAACTCGCAGACTTTTTTGGTCACATCCATAACGCATGCTCATTTTCCTCATTTCAAATGTAAAAATGATTGATCTTTTTCTGATCTCATAACTCGGTTAATTGTTTTAGGAATTAATAGACAGATGTTTCAATATAATGTTAACATATACTTTCTATGTGAATTTACGCTTTCAGTTTGTACTGCAAATGTCACATTCATAACACTGGAATTGCTCATATCACATTTTTGCTTTAGACAGACACATTTAAGCTTTGTTCTTTTTGCTTTTAAAAGTTTACTTTCATTTTTTTATAATTTCACTGATAATAACTATTATATTTAAGCACTATAAGTACTTCGTTACTAATAGAAATACACAGCCTACGGGAGAATAAACCAAAAACAAGCATTACAAAAAGCATTAACAGATGATTCTGTAACCACAAATACTGTAAGTTTAGGGCAGCTGTGGTGGTCTATCAAATCTGTCAAGCACTGTATACATGAAGTCTGCCTCAGACTTAAACTCTCCTGAATTAATCATATTTGGGGCCATCTTCTCACAGACAGTATTACACAATAATAAACAGAATAGGCTACACCTGACAGCGCAGGTCGTTTAAATCTTCAGAAATCCTCAACATGAGCCTTCCTTAACACACTGGCAACAACACACTCATAAACCGAGCTCCGACAACACTTCCAGCGTGTTGTGCGCGGAGCTCACCCATTACACACGGGCTCCAGTCAATGTCATGAGCCTAAGTTGTGAATCCCAGCCGGGAGCGTCTCACCTGAAGCGGCCGCCGCAGTGCTGGCATTGCTCCCCGACCCATCCCGCCTCGCACACACACGCGCCGCTGGTTGCGCTGCACTGGCCATTCAGACACGGCTTATCGCACTCCTTCGCCTCGGTTGCCGCGGGCAGACGCAGCAGTCCGCTGAGGGCTGTGATGAAGAGCAGAGATCGCAGTGCGGTGCCGTGAAGGCCTACATGAGCAAGGCCGACAGTCAGACTCCAGCCCCGGCCGAGGGCCCTCCGAACCTCCGCGGCCATTCGCGCACAAACAGCTGACGGTCGGCGGCGAATCCGCTGCTGGTGACGGGCGGATGGCGAGGCTAAAAGGGTGGCAGTATCGTGAGTTCTTGTCAGCGGTCCGCAGTTCCTTCGGTGGCGATTTTTTTTATCTTCACGTCTCGTTCACATCTTACCGATGCTTATCGCTGCAGCACCGAGTCTCATATTGACACCCGGAAGTGACGAAATTTCGGCGAGATGCGGAAGTGCGCATTGATTGATAAGGAGCGCGGAATTTGATTAATTTATTAAATAGCTATAATCAAATGCCATAATCACAGCTTGATCCTTGTGAATGTGAATGTTAAAGTAACTTTATTAAATCAATGTGACCTAAAGCAATAAAATGCGTTTTATTCAGTGCATGATATGTATTAGTTTGAAAATTAAAGACATAATAATAGATAAAAGTAAACGTAATAATCTGTAGCTCGTCCTAAAGGCCCAATCGTATTAATGTAAATGGTTTGACGATCGCGATAAGGCTCTTTATTCCAGATTCTACAATAGATTCTACATCAGTGTTGATAATCAGCTTAACAGCGCCCCCATCTGGATCTCATGTGCTGTAAAATACTGTTTTGGTTCGAAGACTTGTAATACATTATCCAGATTATTTAGACTAGAGTTTGTCGTGCAACACGAAACTGCTAAAAGCTGAACTTAATTCATTACATCCAGAGCCTAAAAAACATTTTGCCAGCGGACTTAAGATGATATGCTGGTTATAAATATTCAACCCCAAGAAATGAAGTTAGAAGTATTTTTATTTAAAGCAGACAAAATATATAGGTGAAACAGGTCTAAATAATACAACTAATGTAATTATCATTAATGCTACTTGTACTACGATTTATGCCACTAATTATAATTGTAAACTGTAAAGTAGTATTTTACAATAAACTGAAGTGGTACATAACTGTATTTATTAAAAATATCAAATAATACTACCAATTCCAATAAAGAATATTACTATAGAACTGTAAATTATAGGGGAGGAGGAGGGGGGTGTAGGGGTGGGAAAGTCTATTTTGTAATGATATAAAAATTGATTTCCTGTAATGTTCATGGGAGTTTTGTAACAAAAAATTAATAAAAAACAAAAATAAAAAAAAAAGAACTAAATTATTACATAATTTTAATTAGGTAGGCAAATAGAAAGTACTGATTAGAAATATATAATTTTAATTAGCTGATGTTATACTTATTAGCTGAGGATATACTTATTATTATTGTTGTAGTTGTTGTTATTATAATGGTTATTAGTATTATTATTACTACTACTATTTTATTAATATTGTTATTATTATTATTATTATTATTATTATTATTGTTGTTGTTAGTTATTATTATTATTTATTATTGTTAATATTATTGTTAGTATTATTATTATTGTTATTATTTTTTATTATTAATAATAATAGCTTACATAAAAAAGAATCATCACTAATACCACTAAACTGTTACTAATTATATTAGTAATTAGTGGTAGTAGTCATATAATATTACTATTATAATTTAACAACGGCGACACGGTGGCTCAGTGGTTAGCACTGTCGCCTCACAGCAAAAAGGTTGCTGGTTCGAGTCCCGGCTGGGTAAATTAGCAATTGTGTGTGGAGTTTGCATGTTCTCCCTGTTTTTGCGTGGGTTTCCTCAGGGTGCTCTGGTTTCCCCCAAAGACATGCAGTATTGGTGAATTGAATAAACTAAATTGGCCATAGTGTATGTGTGTGTAAATGAGTGTGCATGGGTGCATCCCAGTACTGGGTTGCAGCTGGAAAGGCATCTGCTGGATAAGTTGGCGGTTCATTCCGGTGTGGCGACCCCTGATGAATAAACGCACTAAGACGAAGGAAAATGAATGAATTGTTTGACAGGAGTTAGAGTTCTAAAATTATAAATACTATTTATAAAATGAAGTTATATATAATTTTTTAAATAAGCTTCAGATTTTTTTTTTTTTTTTTTTACATACAGAGAGGGAAAAAACAAAGAACACTTTTACAAACATCATAGAACGTTTATTAAATTCTGACTTGTAAGAAGTCACAATATTTCAATGCACTCCACTGGATGAAGCGCATTAATATACCTTATTTAAACCTCAACCAATCCAACGGACTGATTATTGTACTCAACATAAATAAAAAACAAATCAACATATTTACACAGACGGCAGGAGACTGGCTGGGCTAGAGAACATGAACATGGGATTTCAACAGAAAAAAAAAACCCCCTCCGAAGGACACTGAAGAATCTGAATGTCAAAACCAAAACGCTACAATAACAAAAGCATGAATACAGTGGATTTAAAAGCAAAAAGACAGAGCAGGGAAAAACCTGATGGAAGGATTTGCCACAGTGATCTTGAACAAAGAGGATCTTCACCGGGACGCTTCACAGATACAGCTTACGAGGTGAAGACTCGCAAAGTGGTCCCTGACGTGGATTACAGAGTGATTTTAAGGATTGCAGGTCATAATCTCATGTCCGTTCTGCAGCAGAAATCACACACACATACATACATACACAAACTGCTCTTTAACACCACCACAGATCCACCCCGTCACACCGGAAAGATCCACTCTCTCAAACAACTCTTAGGGAAAAAAAATACATCCAAAGAAGTTGAAAAACGTCATAAAAAGCAGTTACTATACAGAAAATTCCATCATATACAAAAGGAAATTCAGTCCTTCTAATCAAAACTGGTAAGAAAACAAAGTCATACAATCAGTAATTACCTGATATGTTACAATTAAGAGTGTGTGCTGAATATTTGGTCGAGGCGATTCCTCCAGAATCCTTATTCTCGTTGTGTGATTAGTCGAAGCACTTCTCATTCAGGTTGACTATTAATAGTATTATTCTTTTTGGTCACACTTATTTGCAATAAGCTTTCATTAGTTAATGTATTTACAAACAGTACCAGCATTTAATAATCATAATTCAACATTTACTAATGATTCAAATCTAATGTTAAATTCCCTTGACCAATGTTAACAACAGATAAATGAATTATAAATTAATAAATGAATTATAAATACTGTAATAAATGTACAGTTCATTGTTTGTTCATGCTAGTAAATACATTAACTAATACAACCTTACTGTAAAACGTGTTCACATTTTGTGTGCATGTGTGTGTTCAGTAAACGATTGAAAAATACAGTAAACTACCATTCTGGGTGCTAATGACGTGAAGTATTTTACAGAATGATTATTTATTTATTTATTCATTTTAAAGTCTCCGTCGGTTTTCTAAATCTCATACTGACCATCATTACAAACGTGTCTCGAAGTCCAGCTTAAAGGCAGTTTGAAGATTTCCCACACCGATTCCTCAAGTGATGCGCACGCGAGCCACTAACACTGGACGCAGCGAGTGGCTGAAATTGCCTCAGAACTTGTGCGTTCGGTCTTGAACGAGCACCTTTAAAGCCCCTCTCTTGCTCCGTATTGAAGCGTATTTACATTTGAGAAGAACAAAATAACGTGTACAATTTCACCCATTCAGAAAGCTCACGTCCTGTTTAAGACATGCCCAACGACGTCCAAAAGGCAGGTCATTCATCAGCAAAAAAAAAAACAAAAAACATCAAGTCTCCTTCAATGGTTGTTGTTGGGCGTTAGAATAAGCGCCAGCGGGACTTCCTTTGTGTCTCTGTTTATCTGTGTGTGGTTTCTGTTAGAGGTGGTGACTGGTTGTGTTTGTCATCCCGCAGACGAGGCACAGTATGCTTGTGTGTGTGTGTTTTTGAGCTCTAGTTTGAAGAGGATATCTGTCGCGAGGGTCGTCCCGCAGAAGAGGCGCTGTATGTTCGAGTGCGCTGTCTGATTCTGCAGGGCACCTCAAGCTCCTGGAATAAAGGGGCCTCTGTGATTTCGGAAGCCTCTGGTCGCTCTGCAGGCACACGGGACAGCATACAGCGCACCATCTGAGCCTGAACACAGACACATGCAGTGATATTAGTGTATGTGTAAAAATATCTTATTTATAAAAGAAGACTGAATAACTGCCAGAGCCCACTAGAGGGCCTCATCAAACTTCCAACAGGACCACTGAATGACTGACTTCAGTTTACATATGTTCACACTGCGAGAATTAGTGCTCAAATAACCTTTTTTTTCAGATCTGATATCTTGCGTAGCTGTTCACATTGTTGTTATAAATGTGGCCAATATCAGATTTCCAGATTTTACTCTCTGCAACTCTCACATGGTTGCCTACTGAAGCGAAGCAGGAATGCACCCGGTCAGTACCTTGATGGGAGACCACATGGGAAAGCTAGGTTGCTGCCAGAAGTGGTGTTAGTGAGGCCAACAGGGGGTGCTCAACCTGCGGTCTGTGTGGGTCCTAACGCTCCAGTTTATTGAAGGGGACTCTATACTTCTTAGTAAGCGCTGACTTTCGGATGAGACGTTAAACCGATGTCCCAAGTCTCTGTGGTCATTAAAAATCCCAGAATGTTCTTCGAAAAAAGTGTAGTGGTTTATCCCCAGCATTCTGGCCAAATCTGTCAACTGGCCTCTGTCCATCATTGCCTCCTAACCATCCCTATATCATAATTGGCTTCATCACTGTCTCCTCTCCACCAATCAACTGGTGTGTGGTGTGCGGTCTGGCGCAATATGGCTGCCATAGCGTCATCCAGGTGGATGCTGCACACTGGTGGTCGATTTGGAAATTCCCCCCAATGTGTAAAGGGCTTAGAGTGTCCAGAAAACGCTATATAAATGTAAGGAATTATTATTATTATTATTGTCAGATTATGTTTAATATGGTTATTGCCGTTTTCACAGACAACCGCTGTGTGTTTATGGACTTATAATGGTTGTTTTGCTTGTGTCTGAATCCTAAAATAATTTTTTTTTTTTTTTTTTGTGATCAAAAACACTGATAATTTAACAATGAAACAAGTAGAGAAGTTTAAAAAGCATTAACCTGTTGCAAGACTTGTCAGTTTTTTGTCAGTTTTTCTTTCATATTTGGTTTTTTTAATGTATTAAGTGGAATACAGCTATTTCAAGTAGACCTATGTATTTTATTCTTTTTATATATGCAATTTTACTATTGTGTCATTTTTAATCAAGCTGAAGAATCCTTTTTGAGTGGGGTTACAGGTTAATGGTTAATGTTTGGTTGGAGCACCAGTTGTCATTCAAATAATGTTCAAAATAAACAACCTTCAATTTGGGGGTAAAGTATCAGCAATGTGTGCCAGTATCTGCTATGCAGCTGAGGAGTAGATGTTTGCAGCATGAACCAGTACAGAATAATGACGCGTGTTGATCAAAAATTATGTACAAGTTACATGAAAGCCTACATAACAGTTCACACTGCGGTCGGATTGCAAAACATCAGATCTGATTTAATACCACATATGAAAGTGAAATTGGAAGGATCAAATTTCATGCGGTTTGGGTTGTTCACATGGTCATGGCGAAAATGAGTTATGTGAAAAAAAAAAGCAAATTTGGGCCACATTTGACTGCAGTGTACGTAGCCATACTGTACCGTACTGAAATCCTGTTTCTTTTAGAATGCACATTTAAAATACATTGAAGTTATGAAATGCAATCTTAAAGATCAAGTAATCATGAACAATATAATATTAATACATTAAAATAGAATTAGTAATAAAACACACAAAATAAAATGTTAACTGTACAGAATAGAAAAATCCTAAATGAGGTTCTGAAAAAATCTTGAAATCGTAAGATTATCCAAAATGTAATATAATATTACAATCGTTTTAATGTAATAAATATTTTATCTAATTGATTTCTATAATATAACATTTTATTCTATAAAAACACAATTAAGATGTGAAGAATCATTATTATTATTAATTTGTATTAAATCTATTTTATTAATTAATTTTAATTATTTATTTTTATTTATTTATTATTTTAGCCTTAATAGATTTTTTTTATTTTACTTCTTAATAGAAGTTTTTGTTCAGATACACTCAGGTACGTTGAAATGTATGTCATCACACACACGCACAATATAATAATAATAATAAAAAAATTTGAATTGCATATATAATAATGGATATAATAATATACATGTAATCTGTAGTCAAGTATCCCCTCTCAATACATATACTCTCACAATCCTTTTCAGGGGTGTAAAACTCAGTTCCGGAGGGCCGCTGCCCTGCAGAGTTTAGTTCCAGCGCTGCTTCATCACACTTACCTGTAGGTTTTAAACAAGCCTGAAGGACTCAATTAGTTTAATCAGGTGGATTAAATCGTAATAACAAGAACAGTCTAAATATTGTGTACAATGAATAAATTTATAAACTCAAAATAAATTCAACCCTTAAATTTAAAGAAAGTGAATGACTGGTTAAATTACAACCTTTGCTGCTCGCAGCACAGTTTTCAGTAAAGCTGCCTGAAATTATTGTGTATATGTATTGTACTAAACAAAAACAACTTATTTCACATTCTAAATATAGTATACTAGACGGGCGCATTCTGCTGCTGTGAATGGAAAACATTTTGGTGTTGTAATTGTAGTCTTGCACCTACAGGGGGCAGACGAAGTGTTGTTGATCTTTAGGATTTCCCAACTGAACGATCACTCCACCCTCACTGCAAAACACCCAGCAGTACATATACACAAACACAACACACACTTACTTCCAGGATGTTGGCCTTGCAGAAAGCAGCAGGAAACTGCAAGGCTCTGACCTCTGTGAGAGTCTGGAAGAAACACAGTGAGATGTTCATTATTGGTTCAAAATAATCAAATATTTGGTTCAATACTTTTAAGCATGCACTAACATGAGTTCACTACAATCAAAACTTCTTAAGAGTAAGATTAATACTTTTATTCAGCAAAGAAACATCAAAATGATCACCAAAAAAAGAAGAAAAATATGTAGCAACACAAATGGTGAAAAAAAATGCCTTCAGCAGCAAACAATTTTTTTCATCATGTGACACTAAAGACTGCTGTAATTGTGCTGACAATTCAGCTTTGAAATCATATCAATAATAAAATAAATACATTTGAACAGAAAGAGTTAAACCGTACTTATATTTCTAAATGAAAACTTCATTTAATCAATATTTTATTATTCAACATTATTTTATAAATGCACATTATGAGTATAATACAATATGAACATATTATAAAAAATATGATTTTATAAAATAATATTATATATAAAAATACAATATATATATATATATATATATATATATATATATATATATATATATATATATATATATATATATATATATATATATATATATATATATATATATATATATATATATATATATATATATAAAGTAGCAACAAACATATGCAGTGCAGTTCATCTGCATCCATGTATGTGTAGTCTTACCCTGACTCTCTCCATCTGTGTGCGGAATGGACAGAGGAGCTCAAAAAGAATCAGGCCAAGAGAATAAATGTCCACCTTGTGAGAATATGAATTCCCGGACAACTACAGAGAGGAAAAGGAAAGGGGAAAGAGAGAGAGAGATTATTTTTTTACATAAAGCATATTTCAAAGTGTATTTGGAAAAAACTACTTCTTGTTTATTACTGGTTGTCTGGATTTGTGTATATTCAGAGCAAAATGTACATTTGTTAACTAATGATGATGTCATAATGATGATAGTTAATATTAGTACTATTAAGCAATTTTTTTAATTAACAAAAAATACAAATGTGTTAATGTATGTAATTTTCTGCAAATACAGTTGAAGTCAGAATTATTAGCCCCCCTTTGAATTTTTTTTCTTTTGTAATACTTCCCAAATGATGTTTAACAAAGCGAGGAAATTTTCACACTATGTCTGATAATATATTTTTTTTCTGGAGAAAGTCAAAATTTTTAGCCTCTTTAAGCTATATATTTTTTTCGATAGTCTACAGAAAAAAAAAACATCTTTATACAATACCTTACCCCATTACCCTATATTGCCTACTTAACCTAAATAACCTAGTTAAGCCTTTAAATGTCACTTTAAGCTGTATAGAAGTGTCTTGAAAAATATCAAGTCAAATATTATTTACTGTCATCATGGCAAAGATCAAATAAATCAGTTATTAGAAATGAGTTATTAAAACTATTTTTTAAAAATGTGTTGAAAAAATCTTCTCTCTGTTAAACAGAAATTAGGGAAAAAATAAACAGGGGAGTTAATAATTCAGGGGGGCTAATAGATCTGACTTCAACTGTATAGGCTCTAAATGATAATACCCTTATTAGTTTTGAATACACCATATCAAACGTTTATTTAATTTAACCCAAACATTAATTATTATTTATTAATTTCCTCCAAAGCTACAGCACATGTATTCTGGAGTGCTAGAGGCAAAAATCTGAATCACTAATAGACAACTTTCTTTCTTTTTTTCAATTTTTTATTATGGATATTTTATAAACCAGCCGCTGTGGTTAGGGTGGCACAGTGGCTCAACGGTTAGCACTGTCGCCTCAAAGCAGAAAGGTCACTGGTTCAAGTCCCGGCTGGGTCGAATGGCATTTGTGTGTGGAGTTTGTATGTTCTTCCTGTGTTTGCGTGGGTTTCCTCCTGGGTGCTCCAGTTTCCCCTACAGTCCAAGGACATGCGGTACAGGTGAATTGAATAAGCTAAATTGGCCATAAAGTGTGTGTGAACGCGAGTGTGTATCAGTGTTTCCCAGTGCTGGGTTACAGCTGGAATTGCATTTGCTACGTAAAACATATGCTGGATAAGTTGGCGGTTCATTCCTATGTGGCAACCCCTGATAAATAAAGAGACTAAGCGAAGGAAAATGAATGAATGAATGTTGCAGTTAAGTTAGTTGTGACATTCTTAATTAAAAATCTCCACGCTTTATGCATAGCAGAATTGTAATTTTCCACTGTTACATAATGCTTGACAAAAACCAGCAGTGTTTTGGCATTGAGCCGTGTAGCATTTCTGCACAGTGATTGGAACTGACCTGTTCGGGGCTCATGTAGAGTTTGGTGCCCACTTGGCCAGTGTGCCGGGCATAGATTGGCATTGGTGTGAGAGTACTCAGCTCTTCATCGTCTTCCTCCTGATCCATGGCAGTGACCAGGCCGAAGTCTCCCACCTTCACCACGTCATCCATTGTGAAGAAGATATTGGATGGCTTAGAGAAAGAGAATGAAAAAGGAAAATGACTGAGCTGATCATTTTGAAAAAACTAATTTCAGCCAGGTTTCATTCCCAGCACCTCTACCTTAAGATCTCTGTGCATGAGTCCTTTGCTATGCAGGAAGTCCACAGCTTCAGCGATCTGCAGGAAGATGTCCAGACACTGAGTGTGTTCCCTGAGCTCGGGCAAAGACCTCTGAGCCATCCAGTCCTTCAGGTTCTCCTTCCTGCAGAGCTGCATCTGAATGTACAGGTAGACCTTCGGTGTGAGCGGGGGCCGCACGGCAGGACAGGGGGTGCTGGGGGCGAGACTCAGAGTTGTGGGCCTTGAAGGTAAGGAAGCAGGTGGTCCTGTTGACGTACTGCGCTGGGGTTTAGAGCTAGACTGTGAAAGGCACACAGGTGGCACAGGTGTACTTCCGCTGAGGTCACTTTCATTGTCCTGGTGTTCGCAGCCGGAGTCCTCGAAGACTATGTCGAAGGAGGAAGAGGTGCAGTCACCGTGGGCAACCGTGCGAGGAGGGCAGAGCTCGAAGGAGTGGGGAGAATCGGAGACCTCCATGATAGCATCTGGGTCGGCCTGACTGTCCCGCTCTGACATCATACTGTCCGGCCCCAGGCCCTCCAGGCAGACTTGGTCCCCGACGCACACGCTGGTGTCCCCGCCAGCCGCACACATGCATGATGAGTCCACGGGAGATGGAGTGGCCACTGGAACCTTGACCGAAAAAGCCTCCATGTGTTCAGGAGAGCTTAGCAGCCAATCAGCAGTGCTGAAGAGAAAGACACAAAGAATCATTTCCTATGATGCTCTTGATGTAAAAACTAATTTTAAAAAATCATTATGTAATGAATATTTAGTTCCATAATTCGACTATAAATGGAATGAAATTTAGTTTGAAAGACAATCAGTAGCCATGTTTCTATCCAATAATGCGAATTAAATGTATGCGCAAAAACTGAAATATCACATAAGACATGCGAATAAAGCAGGGTTTTCCATCCAAGGCGTCAACAAAATTGTCACTTCCTGATTAACTGGCGCCAAATATCAACAGTAAAAACGGAATTTGCTGCGGTAGGAGAAGCTGCGTGAATCATTTCTTCATTTAATAAATGACTTGCGCCTCAGAAGACAAATGCCGACACGCACGTGTGGTGAACGTGTGGTGGTGTTTGAAGGCATGAGATGTGGAGCTCAGACACTCTTGACAATTATGAAGGCAATTAATAATATAATAACACTAATACTGAAATGGTCAAGGCGTTTTAGAATGAGCAAAACAACATTTCAGATGTTTTAAAATGCGCTCACATTTTTATCACCACATGATCTCTTATAACAAAATCAGACTAGAATTTGTTCAGTAAGTTTTTACATCATAGTTTAAGCGCATCTTTTCTTGTCGAATAAAAAAAAAAAAAATCCTACTCAGTTATGCGCATACGTTTTTTATGCATATTTTCAAAATTTACGTGCTTCTTGGCGTTTTCATCAACTGATTTTTATGCGCATATCCAAAATGTATGCATGTTTTTTTTTTTTTTTTATTTAATGCCATGTCAGCAACCAAGGCTATTTTCATGGCAGGAACCTTTCAATAATAAATATACAATTTACAATCAACAAACAAATGAATACATAAATTAAATAAGATTTTTAGGATTGATGCATGATAAAAATTCTAAAATCTTTTCTGGTGTCACTTTGTTATGAAATGAACTCTCTTAAGGACATTTTTAACAAAGTCTTCTAGAATCATTAAAAGCAGGACAGTCCAGTAAAATGTGTTTTATAGTAAGGGGAATTGTGCAGTACAAACACTGAGTAGGGTTTTCACCTTGGAGCAAAAAACCATGGGTTATTCTTGTATGCCCAATACAACATCTGATAAAAACCACTTGATCATATCTAGTCTTAAAATGTCTTGAAATCCAACCTGAAATCTCACACAGAATTTTATGTAATTTATTATTTTCTAATGCATCCCATTCCTTTCCTACTTGTTTAAAATGTAAACATTGATAAAAGGTCTCATTTCTGATGGAGGAATTTGCCATTTGTTCACCACTTGCTTCAAAGAGTCTTTAGCAGCTGCATCATTTCGCTCATTTCCTGAAAGCCCGACATGTCCTGGAACCCAGCAAAAAATGATGTGATAAAATTGATTTTGTAGTTGGTGAACTTTATTTAAAATATTATCAATCAAAGGATGATCATTCGTTGAAGATTCCATAACTTGGAGGCATGATTTAGAGTCTGTAAAAATGCTAGATTTCTTTTGAAGGGCAGTTTCTATATACTCCAATGCTAAAAGTAACACAAATGCTGTGAATTCAGCTGTGAATATGGAGCATTCTTTAGCGCATATCCAAAATGTGCATAAATATAGGTGGATGGAAACGTAGCTAGTAAGTGAAAGAGTTTTGAATTAATTGCCATATCAGCTTCTCTGGTAATTTGATCTGGTGTTGCAATGAAATTTTATAAATAGCACTTTTCTATAATAATAAAAAAGTAGAAGTATAAAAAGACATCAACAGCAAAATATATTATACATAAGATATTACATAAATATGAATAAGATAAAAATCTAAAATAGTTTAAGGTTTACATTTGATAAAAATTGTACAATTTGTTTGAAGGATTTACATTTAAAAATATAATAAAAATTGTTGACTGATAACATTAACAATAGAGGTAGGCCTGTTACAATAAGGAATTTTTGTTGTGCAATACACTGTCAAAGAAATTGTTGCGATAAGCAATATTACTCTCATTCTGAGATTATTTTATGCCACTAGCTAGCTAGCTAGCTAGCTATATATATATATATATATATATATATATATATATATATATATATATATATATATATATATATATATATATATATATATATATATATATATATATATATATATATATATATAAAACAGCATAATAAACCAAATTGCCACTTTAAAATACTTATAACTTTTAAGGTTATTTAGATTCTATAATTTGTTTTTTAAAAGGTAAGTGTCCCATTCTATATACTATTTAACGTCCTATTAGGTAAATGTTCAGTTATAAACTGACACTGGTAAGACAGAATGTAAATGTCATGGTAAAATGGCTTTAACGTTATTTGTGAATTTGTAAATATATATTGCAACGGCAAAAATGATTAAGGTCATCTCCAAGTATTGCATGATAAGTCGATATATTGATTATTGTGACAGGCCTAAATAGTGCATTCCAAAAGTATATGTTTAACACTTTGGTTCCTGTTGCACTTGAAATTTTGGGAGATCTTCTTCTTTTGGAAGATGGTTGGGGGGAAAAAACAAAAACAAAACCAAACAAACAGATAGTTAGACAGTCACAGGTATATGGAGAGACAGATGGAGAAGTTAGTCAAACTGACAAGACAGAGAGCTAGCAAGTTTAAAAGGCAGATAGATGGATATTAGGCTACACAGACAGATACACTACTGGCCAAAAATTTGGGGTCAGTAGAATTTTTAAACGTTTTAAAATAATCTTCTCCTACTCACCAAAGCTGCATTTATTTAATCAAAAATACAGTAAAAATTGTAAAATTGTGAAATGTTATTGCACTATAAAATAACTGTTCAAAAGTAGTTAATCATTTATTTAATAATTTATTTCAGTGATTTTAAAGATGACTCTGAGTCACATGATCCTTCAGAAACCACTCTAATATTAATTATTATTATTAAAATAATAATTATTATTAATGCAATATTTAAAAAAAGCAATAATGACTGGAGTACTAATTTCATTTAAAACTACATACAATAGGAAAGCTGTTATTTAAAATGTTTATATTTAACAATTTAACTTTTTTTTTTTTTTTTTTTTTTACATACAACCAATACCAACCTGTGATGTATGTACCACCTTGAACAGAATAATTTTCTTTAAAAAATATGTAAAATAAAACCTAACCCTAAACCTTTGACTGGTAGTCTACATGAATATACTGAAAGATAGATGTATAAAAAAATTGTGCAAAACAAACAGATATAAAAAAGATAGTCTGACTGTCAGACAGATATATATAAAGATAGACTGACACACAGACAGATAGCTAATTATGATGAATTGTCAGTTAGACAAAAATATACAGACAGTTAGATAAATAGTTGTTAGAAAGACAGACAGGTAATTAGTTAGACAGACATATGGATATTTTGACAGACTTAGACTGTAGAAAGTCAGATAGATAGACAGAGACCTAGTCAGAAACAAACCATTGTAAAGACCGATGGATTTTTAGAGAGTTAGAAAGAGACAGACAAAGATGGATACAGATAGCTAGTTAGATAGAAAGAGAGACAAATGTATCGTCAGTTAGATAAAAACACAAAAAGACAAATAGTTTGTTAGAAAGACTGAGATAATTTGTTAAGACAGATATAAAAAAGCAGGTAATTAAAATCTAAAATCTTAAATATAAGCTAGGCTATGAGTCAGCAGGTTTATGTTGTAAAGCACCTTGCGTCTTTGAGCCAGCGTTTGTCCATGTCCTCCTGCCAGCCCTGAGGCGGACTCTCCTGCCAGGCGTTGAAGTAACGGATGATTCCTGGGTGTTCCAGCTTAGCCAGAGCCTTCACCTCTCGCATGACCTTCTCACGGGCCAGCTCCCTACAACCACAATCACAGCATTACACACAAAAACAGGCAATTGTTAATCTTTATGTACTGCCGGTGATTGGAGTTGACAGATACCTGTTTGGTAGACGGATCCTCTTGATGGCATAGTTGCAATCGTCCACCTTGTTGCGAGCCTCAAACACGACACCAAATCCACCACGCCCCAAACACTGCACTGGCTCAAAGTCTGTCAAGTATCTGATGTACACACAAACAAACACAAACTGGCTATGAATCACAAAAGAATGCTTTACAATGGAATAGCTGTGTGTTCAAATGAAGCAAACTTCAGATTGTCAAAACAGTATGTATAAATTATCCATTTACCATGACACTTGAAAACCATCAAAATTCAAACATCAAATAAACTGCACAGCAAGAGCACTCCAGTCATAATAGCTGTGTATTTACCCTTAAGTATTTAAAAAGTAAAGTATGATCACGATGCCATCTGTGCATTCCACACTCAGCAAATGCAAGCCTCTAATGTGCCATATGCAAACAAGTGTAATCTATTTAAAGAAATGGCTTTGACTTTCTTTATTGAAAAGAGGAACACCAACTGTAACTTTACTGTTTAAATGTAAAGTCTGCAATTTCCAGTACAGTGGTACACAAGCAACATGTGGCTCTTTGACCCAGTATACGTGGTTCTCTATCCCTCTTTCATCAAAAATATTTCACAGTATAAAAATGTAACCCTTACTAGATAGATACTACAATTCCCTTCTTATTGTAATTTTTTTACAGCAAAATGAATAAAAACTCTGTTAACAATAAAAGAACGTTACGATCAATGTGCAAGTGCGGCACTTTGGATAAACTTGAACAAACAACTTACTCTCCTCAAGCACGTAAAATCAAAAACAAAGTGATGGCAAAAGTGATGGGATATTGTGAGAGACTCATGTGAATGTCATACATACGGTGTTTGTTTCACTTCACACATTTGTATTGGGGTAATAGACACATCTCATTTTATGTTTTCCATGTAATGGTCTCATTGTGTACAGGTTTACCATATATTGTGGCCAATACCAAAAGACAATGTGGCATCTATTTCAACATTATGTGTGTATAAAAAGCTGGTATTGTCAGTAAGTCATTCCAGGTTTATCATTCAAACAGCCATGAACACACAACATCACTTAACGGACGAGCAGCACCATCTGGCCAAGGTGCGCCTTCAGGTCAGTGGCAGGTAGTCAGATGTTGCTAGTCAACTTGGTGTGTCTAAAAGTATCATCAGCAGACTTGCATCAAGACACAGAACTACTGGCAGAGTTCATGACAGACCCAGGAGTGGATCCCCACGAGTGACAGACCGAAACAATGACCAGTACCTAAGGACCTATGAACTCAGACATCATTATGCAACCGACACACAGCTGCAGGCCCGTTTACAAGATGTGAGGGGTACTAAGATTTCCAGACAAACCATTCACAATGACTCCACCGCTTTGGCTTGAATGCCAGACGACCGTTTGCAGGTGACTCCATTGACACCAAGACACCGCCGTGAATGTTTGCAGTGGGCACAAGACCATGTGACCTGTGGTCTACAGTCCTGTTCACTGATGAGTGCCGGTCATCAGCGTTGCTGGAGAAGGCAAGGTGAGCAATACGGGGTCAACATGGTCCCCAGAGTTTGCTTTGGTGGAGGAGGTGCAACAGTCTGGGAAGGCATGACCAGTCAGCGCAAAACTGATTTTTGGTAGATGACAGATATTGTAGATGGCTCAGTCACTACACGTTCTTACCTCAGAGACATCATAGAACCCATCATCATCCCCCAATTCTGCCAGCACACCCCCAACTTTATGTTCATGGATAATAATGCTCCACCACATTGTGGCATAATTGTCACAGTTCAACTTCAGTAAGTTGGAGTGCCTCATATGGTATGGTACTCTGACCTGAACCCCATAGAGCACATCTGGGACCAGTTGAAGCAGAGACTGGATGATCGTACCCCACCCCCACGTGACCTGGCAAAACTGTGTGTAACACTTGTGAAAGACTGGAACACATTGCCTCAGAACAACATCATGAGGCAAGTGAGGAGCATGAGACGTCACTGTCAAGCTGTCATTGTGGCACTACTGACATTGTCATTTTTTGTTATTTGGGGCTGTCCTTGTTATTGTCTACATTTTTGAGGTATGAAAATGAAAATGGTGTTTTTCACATAAATTGTTAGTAATATCAAAGGAAACTTATTCCAATAAAATTCAGAGCAAATAAAAAAAAAAACTCATGTAAATAACAATATCCCTAACTTATTGTGAGTAGTGTATATACACCTCAATGGCTCTTTAAAAAAAGGCATTTAACAAAAAAAACTTAAAAGGCTCTTTGCTGAAAAAAGGTTCCCGACCACTGTTCCAGTAGAAACAAATGAAGGCATGATGTGTTTGAGCAGTGATCGACATTAGCTAATCCAACATTAATCCAAAAAAAAAAAAGTTAAAACAAGCTTTATTTTTACATTTGTTACAGTTGAGCTTTAAATAATTGAACAGAATCATAAGACGTGTACTTAATTTATTTGCTTACTGTTTGACATCATGTGACATGTCAGCACTTTTGCACTATTAGGTATGAATTGTCTTACACTTTTATTGCTTCCAATTTTTACAGAGTTTTGTAAATTGTATATTCCCCTTTTTTGGCAGACATCTCAAACGTCATTCTAGGAATGTCAATTGTCAGGAACTGTTATCAATTTTTGATTAATCATTAACGTTGATGACTTGTTAAGTGGCCCATCTAATTTAAAATAAAAGGGTTATCACCATTTGCACTCACTCAATTTGTTCTAAACAAAGCAGAGAGGATTTCTTACTATTGAACAAAACAGGATATTCGGAAGAATGTTGGAAAACAGCAGCTATTGACATCCATCGTAAGAACAAAAACATTATGGATGTCAATAGCTGTGTTTTCCAGCATTCTTCAAAATATCTTCATTTTGTGTTCAAGAAAAAAAAAAAAAAAAAACAGGTTTGGAACAAGTAAAGAACCAGGAAAATTATGGCAGAATGTTAACTTCTCTTGATTGAATTACTATTGCCAAATGATATGCTAAACTGATTAAGAATCTGTTTTCACCTAGTATAAATCAAATCAAATTCGGAAAAGATAAGCTTATTGGTTACCATATTTGTATGTTACTAATAACTATGGCCAGATAGAATCTGTGGGGATTTTTGCAATTTCTGCACAGATTTTGGTAAAAAAAAAATATTAGCCAATAATATTATTGAAATTAATTTAAAAATTGAATAATATAAAATTAACACACATTTACACAAGTAAATAAATAGGCTTATTGATGGGCCAAAATCTGTATAAAACTGCAGATGTGGGCCTACTAATAACGTTAACAATTTAACTGGTAACTAGTAGCTTTTAACAGTTAAACATTTTTTACAAACAAAGGTAACCTGTAGTTATATAGTATATAGGTAATTTCTATGTGCACATGTTCAATGATGTGTATTCAGTGTATTAAGTGTATGTGTTTCAGTACTACCAAGTGTATCCTCAATTACCTGGAGACATATTCGCAGGGACGCATATCTGTGACCACAACTTCTTTGGGCTCTGTAACATCTGCTTCAAACTTGGTGTCAGTTTGGCACTGCGTCTCAGACTCCTTTCGTTGCTGCACAGATGAATTGAAAATGGTTCAACGTGTTACAATAAGTTACCTCTACAATAAGTTACCTCTACAATAAGCATGAGATCATTAGTGGGTATGTGAATACAGTTTATCCATTTACCCGTGCGTATGTTGTGGGTGGGTGGAAGAACTTGCGGACGATGTATGTGGTGGCAGCGATGCAGAAGAAGATGGTACCTAGAATCTCTTTCCACCACGGCAGCAGCAGCACAGGATCTTTCCTTCTCACCTGTGTGCCTTCGCCATCTTTTTTCAACAGAACACTTACTGCAGTCTCGTCACGTCGGTTTCGGTAACGAGGACTGTATGGAAAGTAGTATCCATTATCTGCAATGAGAAACAAAGAAAAAGGTGATGAAACCTCAAGTCAGAGACTGTCAAGCCAACTATCCAAAAAGCCTGAAGGACTCTAGTTCTTACCATATGGGTATTGCAGTATTGAAAGAGCTCCATTGCTGTACTCTTCATGAGAGAATTTATCATTATTCAGACATTTATCAAACTCTTCAGAGCCCACTAAGACTGGAGTGCGAGACGGAGAGTCTATGAGAAAACAGATGAGTTGTAGATAACGTCACTCTGGCTTCCGTATATATTTGAGCATGTGTGATGAGGTATAATATACTCACGGATGAGGGGTTTCCATTTGACTGTAGGTGGTGGCATCATGTCAGCGTCACCTCCCCAGCCGTTGAGAGCTTTGGATTTGGATGGAAACTTCTCAGAAATCCTCACAGAGGACTGGAGGTACAGTTGACCCTGAAACATCCCTTAAAATGGAGAAAGAAAACACATTTTTGACATAGGCAGTCTATTTCTCGAGACAAACTGATGATTTTTGAATAAAAAACTAATACACAAGTTAAAACAAGTTTTGCTCTTTGCAGCTCAACACTTGACCAGATTTTTGTCAATTATAAAATTGTAGATGCTTTCCTAGCCCCTGCTTTGAATCTGTCACAGACAGAGAGGAAATGTGCACTAGAAAGATTGTGTGTGCGTGTGTGTTTATGTAAATGACAATGACATATATAACAGCTCATAGTAACATGTGTTAGCTATCTCTTCTCAAATATATTGAAGAATGTCTGCTAGTTGATGGATCTCCATCAGCTCCGTTTTGAAGCACTCATCCTTGTTCTTGACATTTAACCGATAAATAAAAGCTCCGGAAGATGTCACAGAGTTACTATGGTTTTTACAAAATTTTATGGAAGCGCATTTATTTCTGCTAATGTATGTATTTAACTGCATCAAAACTGACTGGAACTACCAGTGAATTACACACATTTATTGTACACCTTCCAGCCAATCAGAATAAAGACTTTCAACAGTTCACAGAATATAGAGCTACATCTCTTTTACTGTGTGTGATTTTGAGATACAAACATGTTTTCTAACATATGTACAGTTGAAGTCAGAATTATTAGCCCCCTTAGAATTTTTTTTCTTATTTAAATATTTCCCAAATTATGTTTAACAGAGCAAGGAAATTTTCACAGTATGTCTGATAATATTTTTGTCTTCTGGAAAAAGTCGTATTTGTTTTATTTAAGATAGAATAAAAACATAATTTTTTAAAAACCATTTTAAAGTCAAAATTATTAGCCCCTTTAAGCTATATTTTTTGATAGTGTACAGAACAAACCATCATTGGCAAAGATAAAATAAATCAAATCAGTTATTAGAATATAAGTTACTATAACTATTATGTTTAGAAATGTGTTAGAACTGTTTAGAAAACAGAAAAACAGGAGGGCTAATAATTCTGACTTCAACTGTATGGCGTGTAAAACAAAATGTCAAGTGCATGTTACCCAGGTAAACGCTGGACTCCGTAGCCCCGCGGGCCTCCTCCATGATGTCATCATCCTCCTGAGTCTCAGTCTCAGTTTGGGAGTTATACGATGTGTCATCAAACAGGCTAATGGGTGTCACCTTCCCCCCTCCAACCAACCACGCAGAGGCAATGGGTGTGCAAAACTTCAGAGAGAAAACACAATGATTGAAATGTGTAATTGCCAAACCCAAGTTTTAACTGGAATGGATTGAGATATTTACCTGATGCTCCCAGATCAGCTGTCCTTCTGGTTTGGTGCTGAAGGCCATGACTTTCCAGTCCGGCACAGAAACCTTAATGACCAGGTCTAAGCCCTCTACCTGAGTGTGCGCTGAGTTTGGGTGCGTTTTAGCATGATTTTTGGTTTGTGCGTCCGTCTCCTCTTGGATAACACGCTGTGCTTCACGTTTGACCTCTCGCCACGTTTCTCCACTTGGTGCCTCCCCCTCCAAAAAGTTGAGTTTGGACTGAATCTCAGGGACAAATTTGAGCTCAAAGTTTCCCACGCTGAAGTTCCATCTAACAGAATACAAAATACAATTGACATTTAACTGAGACCGCTACTAATCTTCAAATGTTTTTCAACAAGCCACTGCCAAGCTGTGCATTGTTGACACAAGCCAGCGTTTCATGCATCTAATCTACCTCTGCTTCGTTTGTACAATCAAAAGCAAGGTCATACGAGGCACTCAACAGAGCGCGAGTGAAGCCTGTGGGTGTTTCTTACTTCTCAAACCCGTTGCGAGGCCTCACAGCTCTGACAGTTTTCTGCGTTCTCTGGAGTAACAATACGTCCTCTGGCTCTCCTTCCTCGTCCCCCCACCGACTGCAGCCCACCGCTGAACAAATATACTTCAACTGCACAGAAAAGAGCGGGAGGTTAAAGCTGACAGCCAATACCATGATATGATAAAAGAGTTTGCAGTGTGCCAAAACAGCACATCAATCATTTATTGCTGTAAAAAAAAATTCTGTTTCAACAACTGTGTGGATTACCTTGCCGCTGTATGCACCAAGGCCGTACGTGGTGAGGGATTTGCCCCCTACAAGCACAGTGTCCTCTCCGATGCGGTACGAGGAGTCCAGCAGGGACTCCACACTGAAGGGAACAGCTTCCATGCTCTCTCTATCCCTGTTCCACTGGAACAGGGCTCCATCCAGAGAGGGAATGAACATTTTGTTGCCAAAAATCTGCAGAACAGAAAGAGATCAAAAGAATCGTATTACACTTGTGGTCAACGAGTAGAAGGGACACGTGATTTCATTTAGTAAATAGTTCATCTTTTTGATTATCAGCAGTGGGGTGGGTACAATGAGCAGACTGTGATGGATAGAGACAAGGGGACAGCCAGCTCGGAGTCTTTGACCAATCAGCTTAGAGTCTGTGTGTGGCATTATCACACTGTATTCCATTAACATTTGGCACTCTCTGTACTGTTGTCCGAAAAGTTACGCAATCCTTAAAGGATAAATGAGCACACACACACACACACACACTGATAAAAAGAAAAGACCATTATATAAGGCTAATGTAACTGACCCTAATCCAAAAAGTGATCTCAGCTCAAACAGACATACACAAATGTGGGCGGAGGGGTGAGATCACCAACTTCCTGTTGTGCCTAGTCTAACCTTGACACCTGGTATGCACCAATAGGATGCTGAAGCACCATGAGAAACCAACCACCTGCAGAATGAAAACAGTTCATGTGATTGGTTGAGAAATTAAGGTATTAGCTCATCTGTCCGTCACGCCTGACTGGGCGGAGCTTGCAGTGATACTGAGGATAAGAGGTTTAAAGTGTGTGTGTGTGTGTGTGTGTGTGTGTGTGTGTGTGTGTGTGTGTGTGTGTGTGTGTGTGTGGCAATGATGACTCATCACTGTGCTACATTCAGTTAATCCATCATGTGATCTATTTGTCTGATCTCCAGCTCTACAGGATCTTGACGCTGGGTAAGACTTCAGTCATCCTCAGCCTAACATCCTAAATCAATGAACAATTAAAGCCAATCAATTAGAAGAGCATGGATTTAACCCCAGCCAAGCTCCAGAACTTCATTAATGACATTAGCTGTTACAGTTCTATTCTGAAAATTGACAGTGTCAGCTACATCTACATCCATTTAAAAACTGGTGTGTGTGCAAAAAGAAAAAAAAAGGGGGAAAAAAAAGAAAATGAGAAAGAAAATGTCTCCATAAGGAATTAACATTAATTGAAAAATCTATGTCATTTAATTGGATTAAATTAATGCAATAAAAAAATTACTATAAAAAAAGAAGAAACAGACTAGGCAAAACTTGACACTTGTAAATTTGAGGGGAATTACTCCATAAATGTTAAGATACTTGTATAGAAAAAAATATATTGTAACAACAATGTAAAATTGTATATTTGTTTTGTATCATATTGTTAAGTTCTTTTAAAATATTTTTTCTTGAAAAATAAATAAAGATCCTATTACCCCCTAATGCACCTAAAGACTTGAACATGAAATTAAATGGCTTCAGAACATGACTTTTAAATATACAGCAAGGAGGGTTTTATGACTCTCATGAAAGACAGTCCAGCTTTTAAACCTCTTTAACTACAAGTTGTAAATGTAAAAGGTCGGTACTTTTTACAGAGTGGGTAATTTAACCTCTACACTACAGTATTTCAATGTCAGTGTACTCTGGTATATAAACAAATCTTGCGTTTCAGCAAAATAGCTAACACTAACATTAGATACATTTCCCCCAATGCATTGAATGCCAAGGAGGGCTGAAGGAGCAGGGTAATAGCCTGCTATTAAAACTGATCTCTTACAATCTGGCTTATTGTCTGCATCAAGCTTGGTGTTGACTCACTGAATATGCCCTAGAGGCGGTAGTTTTGATACATGCTAAACGTTTTGATGGGCATCAACAGCTAAATCAAGGCTTCATTATTTCTGTAGGAGTAATAAAACACCCTCTTTAATTATTAACCATAACAGCAGAGCGAGAATAATAACCTATGCAAAACTATGCTAATTTTTCAAACAAGTGATTTCCTAACAATATACAACCTTCATGTCGCACAATGACACCAGTCATCAGCATCTTAAATCCTTTAAAACGTTTTTAATATATATATATATATATATATATATATATATATATATATATATATATATATATATATATATATATATATATATATATATGCAGCATCTATAGAACAGGACAGCAAATTTGACGTTGTTCTCTCCTATGGCTGCCGTCATCAGTCTCACACAATTTTTTTTTCCTTTTTCTGAAAGTCTTTATAACACCATCGTGGCGTTTTTCTTTTATTATTTGAGCAAATAGGATTGTAAAAAAAATCTTTGTTGTATTCTCCCATTTACTCCAAGTTTTCCCAACTATGACGACTTCCGCTACTGAGAAACCCGGAACTGTGAAAAGGGTTTATTAATTACATATTTTTAAATGGTAATATTTAATTTAACCATTGAAAAGTAGGTCAATTAAAATGATAGACAGGAAGAATTTGGGGGGGAAATTAAACCAAATTTCTAGACTCAAAGTTCTAGATATTGTAATGCTTGTGGCAGGAAAAAATAAATAAAAAATTGTGGACGATTCATAATTCTTGTGTTTTTGGCATAGAAAAACTGTCCTTGGAGGTTTATAAAATTATAGTTGAACCACTAACAAGTTCCTTCAAGAGCTTTGAAAGCTTCCTTGCTGTCTACAGAGGGTGAGAGAGCTCTTGTTTTAATTGTCATAAAAAAATACCCTTACCTTCATTCCGAAGATCTTATTGGTTTGTAAGGACATGAAGGGGAGTAATTAACAACTGAATTTGCACTTTTAGGTGAACTATGCCTTTAACCCCAGAGATAGGGCCCTATCATACACCTGGCGCAATAAGGCACAAAACGTGTTTGGCGAGATTTGTTGCTGCTTTCAGACCAGTGCAACAGCATATAGACTTTGTGGTCTATAAAGGAGGTGTGTTAAGGCGCATTGCTGGCGCGTTGCTATTTTGAGGAAATAAAATAGACTGTGCCATTGACCAATTCATAGCTGGTCTAAAGTCCAGAGCAGAATACATTAGTTATGCACCTGTGCTGGTCCAAATACTTACACATTATTTAATACACACAGGTTGTACAGTCATACACAAATATTTTTGCATATGGAAAACAATTAAAGGATTAAAATGTTTCAAAAATTATTATTTTCTACATAAATATAAAAACCACTGCCTCCATGCCTTCTTTATTCATGACAATTTGCATTTGTATAATAATAATAATAATAATAATAATAATAATTATTATTATTATTATTATTATTATTATTATTATTATTATTATTATTATTATTATTATGCATATTATTAATAATAAGCATATTTATATTTGCTTTAATTAAAGGGTTTGAGACGTATGCATCACCATATGGGGCATAAGAATAGGACGTGTTTGGATATAACTCATCTACTCAAACTAAATTAAATATGCAGGCTAATGGATGTCTTCAGTGGAGTGCTTACAACACCGTTTCCTTATCCATGAAAGGAAAGGAGTAAAGAGTAAAAGTAAAGTAAAGAGAAAGTAAAGAGGCCGAATGTAGGAGGCTCTTTATTTATCCTCACTGCGGATGGTTTGTTTAACTGTTTTCTCGCTAGTGAAGCGATCAGTCTCAAAGTCCGCAATGTAAATAGCAAATGTGCCATGACGGGACACAACTGACTCTTAAAGGGAATGGGAGATGAGACTCCGATTGGTTTAACGCACGTTATGCTCAAAACACACCCATAACTCATTAAGAGAATAAGCACAACCCTGTGAAAAAGTGTATTTTTCAATCCTGAAAATAGTAAAAGTGAATTCAAACATGCCTATAATGCTTTTGCGCTATGCGCTTTAGACTTTGTGCCTAGACAGATAAAATATCCATAGTGACACACAGAGTAAAAACCACCGTCAAACTGGATGACTAACTGTTATCCTTCTAACCAGCATGCATCTGGTCACCTCAGTTGTAGGGTCAGACACACCAAACCATGATATCAAACTGACCCCCCACAGATGGCCAACATGACTCCAATCCTCAGTTCGACTGTGGGCAATGATTCCTGGAATCTTGTTTGACACATTCAATTGGAGAGATTTAGCTAAAGGCGATCTGGCCCTTGTCTTAAGGGATCACAGCAGGTTCGAGTATGAAGTGTGTCTGTGTAGGCAGGATATCCCTCTGTACTCGCTGACCTCCCACAGACGATAGCGCTCCACTGAGTCTGACACATAGCATTACATCAAGCTAAGCACAAGCCCTTCTCCATTCCCTGCTCAACGGTAATCTCTCTGACTCCCACACAAACACAACATATCACTTCACACTGCTTCTGGCACAGAAATCACTTTAGTGCACCCTACATACAGTTTAAAGTCAACTGCACACTTAGGTCTACGGATGACATGCTATTGACGAAAAACAACAACTTAAAACATTTATGGTTTACTCAATGTTCTGGAGACGTTTAGTTGTGACTTAGAAGACCAACCTGAAATGCCACGGTTACTTTGTTTATTTTTTTAGGAGGCACACATACTACTTAATTTTCACTGTTAGAAGGTATGTGTTCACAACAAACACAGATGTAGCCCAGGGGTGTCGCTAGCAACTTTGGGTCCTATGCAATGATATGTGAAGGTGGGCCCCCTTTACTGAAAAAGTTAAAGACCGGGGTTGGGTCATTGACGTAAGTGAAGATGGGGGGTTCTTTTTCAACTTTATTTGATGGCAAAAGTAAGTTTGAATAGGATGAGCGATGGTATACTGTTTTCGGACACTCAAACACCTTGAACTGCAGTAGGCAGGGTTGTAAATGTGTCAATCTGCTGGAAATACCCCTAAAGACAACAATGCATAATAAACATCTAGCAATGAATATTAACTTGTGATAATAAATATTAAGTTGTGCAGCATAGGGCTGGGCAATTTGGCCTAAAATCTAAATCTCGATTAAATTACCATTTTAACTTGATTACGATTAATGAAAAATTATTTTATTTAATTTTTTTGGCCTCTGTGTCGAGTTTATTCACAGGGTTTTTTTTTTCTGAATGCTACTTTAAATGAGATCGTTTTAGCTTCTTGTATATTTATTTTTATTTTCATTTTAAATTTTTGTATGGTAATTTTTTTCTATTTACCGCAGGCAGATACCAAAGCCCCTTTAAGGCAAGTAATTTAACTCGTCAACCATCTTTGAAATGCCTCTCGGGCAGTGTGCTCGGGCATTCTGTCTGAATGGGGGAAACATCAAATTCTCCAAAACTGTTAGCCTAGCTTACAATTACATATTTTGAATCACCAATAAAATGCAATAATATTAAACATTAGCCATCTCATAAGTTTCGTTTATAAAGGTTTGAATCAAACAAAATCTGCATTTTTTTCAGGTTGCCCAATCTAATGTGCATGCGCACTCGGAAGGAACGATATCATGACACCAACCTCATTTATGGCCATTCTACAATATAACATCCTCTGGATAATGATCGTCTGATCATGATGCTCTTCTGAAGTAATTCACAACTTGGTCTTGATGGTGAATCTTTTCCAGAAATAAAGGTGACATTAGAGATTACCATGACAACACAGGGCATAGACATTGTCTCTAGTTAAAATTTCTTATTTCTCTGAATTAAAAGATTCTTCTAAACATCTGGGATAATGTAAGTGCATAGGTTTAAATGTATAAACATAAAAATATAAGATGTATTTACATATTTTAATGGAAAAATAATCTTACATATTGTTTTTTTACATTTTGGTGAATTGATGGATTTTTTTTTTCTGCCACTCACAGTTTGGAGTGGAATTGTGGAATGGTTTGGAACCATGTTTTCATAGGTTTTCAAATCAGACTGCAAAATGCCAAATCATGCAAAATCTCATACTAGAAAAATGTTTTCTTATGAGATCTTATTTTACTCCATAATGAAAATACGTTCTTTGAAATATCAATTAGACATTTCTGAGGGGGAAAAGATATAAAACGTCAAACTGCTGATCCTGCTTTGGTGTTATTTTGCCTCTTTTAATGACAGGTGAGATATTCAGGATTTCAGTGGAGTGCCACTCTTAAGAAGTTGACATCACCGACATGTACCCAAAGAAAAAAGAAAAGAACTGCACCAAAATGACACTTCAAAGAATTGTGTGCTCGTAAAGCATTGAGCTGCTGAGGAAAACCTCACAAAATCTTTCACGAACATGTCAGAATCATATTCCACCTTGAAGCCTAAAACTGAAGCCTAGTTTAAAGATAATTAAGTTTTACCACAGTAATAGAAATAAAATAAAAAGAACAGATGACAGGTCAATGAATTATTGAAAAACAAATGCACAACTGTGGAGGTAAAGCACCCAAAACAAAGCGGAGAGGGCATTACACCTCAGGAGTAATGTATTTTTCAATAATTCAATGGCCTGCCATCAATTATTCTGCTTATATAATAGTTACCATACCTAAAGACATCTTGATACATGAAATGAATGCCTATAATATTGAAAATAATGTTTATTATGATAAACACTGATAAATGTAAAGAAAACAACAAAAACATTCTGATCTTTAAAGTCATTAAGTTTACTTTATAAGCAAACTATAATAACAGTGTTTTCCAATGACCTCATATGTGAAATGCAGAGCCTGTGCATAATCAACAAATGATCCGAAGCTCTCTTAAGAGTTTTCCCAATGCTATCATTATGTTAAGAGAAAAGTGTGTAGCATATATATATATATATATATATATATATATATATATATATATATATATATATATATATATATATATATATATATATATATATATATATATATATATATATATATATATATATATATATATATATATATATATATATATATATATATTTATTTATTTATTTATCTATTTATTTATTTAATCTAAGGTTGCACTCTGCTGAGTCTGAATGTTTGTTATCAGTATATCACAGGAAATGTATTTACAGCCACTGATCTCTGTACTGACTAGATATGATTTTGATTGAACAGCTATATTACTATTACTTACAAACAGAGGATATCACTGACTGAGACAAAACCTAGGAGAACCTAACGTTGGATTAGTTTTTAGGATATGTGAATATAAATTACTGCTGTTTTAAGACACAGATAACACAAGATAATATAGTAAAGAACTCACCAAGCTGTCAATCAGTCACTGAACAATATCAGGTTGTCAATGAGAATTGATCAGTTTAGTTCTTGCAGAGTGGCAGAGACTTTTTGGCTGATTAAGCATGTTATATCTGCATCCGTCAGCATCACTGAGTGAAAGGGCAGGTTCGTAGGCAGGGGGGTTTGGGTGGTTCGAAAGACCCACCCCTCACTGACAAAGGTCCAGAATTTGTCCAATTGATGAGCTCATTTGTCTAATTTTGAGTGCTATGCCACCATAAATAGTAAAAATAACCCAGCAAAAAGGGTTTCAAGACAAAGCCGAATACTCTGTTGGCTGTAGTTTCAGTGTGACTTTAGCTAATCAGTTTTGGCCAATGCCAACAAATATTGTAATTTTACAATCTGCCAAAAGAGAAGTCATCTTTCACTACTGCATTGTTTTCAAACAGAGAAAATGGTTTACGGGTAACTTTTATTCTTACTCTTGGACCTTATTCTTAAACAAAAAATGATATAAAAAGGTGTGAAGCACCAAAAGTGGACCATGTTGAAATTTATTTGAATATTAATTTGGCTATTGTTATCCGAGAATTTTCAAATGTACTTTTTGTACAAGAGAGGCTAGAAAAATTGTGAAGCCCTACATTATTATTAGGGGCAAAGCACCGAAGTTGCGCACCTGTTGTATCCGTTCTGTTTCTTCTTATTATTCTTCCGGCTTCTTTCGCTCTGGGAGTCTATGGCAGACCTATGAACGGTTTGCGGCATTTGCACAAACATTGACACACTGATAAACTAACTCTCTAGCGCCACCACTTGCCCAAAGTTTCACGTATGTTTATCATTGTAGCTCATTGTTCAAAAGTTATAATCAAAATAATTTTTTTGTCTGATTCCTTTGGCTCAAACACACCCCATGTCGTCATTTTCCATCATGAAAATTTTTGCCATTTCGAATTTTTTGAAAAACCTAAAGAAGTCGTCCTAGGCCATTTGTCTGACTTTCGCCAAAATTGAATCACATGATCTACAGAACATGCTGACCCAAATTTATGGAATTCAAGTTGATTAGACAAACTGTTTTCCAGAGGTGTGAACCTACACTGGTCACGGTTCGGTTACGATTATTATGCCATCGATTCGGTTCAATTCGATATCTTGGTGCATCACGGTGCATTGACGATGCTTTCCATACACAGTTTTACATTTTCTTCACAGCACAACAATTCTTGTATTAAAATGTATAAATAAATTTATATATTATTAGTAATACAGACAGATATATAAACCGTATCTTTAAACAACACAAGGATTTATAGCAAATAAACAAATATAAACATCCTGTTTGCTTGTCTTGGTCACACGCTCAAGAGAAAGGGCTGCGATTAGGGCTGGGGATCTTCACAGATGTGTGACACTGATAAACGGGAGCGGCAATAACAGCTGATCCATGATAGACACGGTGGAGAAAACTATGCAAACAAGCGCTCGTGTCTGTATCCAGAAGTATCGCTGTAACAGGCTATAGGAGAGGAAAAGTCACACCCAGCAGGTTAAATGGGCCACAGTGAGAAAGAGAGAAATGGAGTTTACTTTCATTCTCTCTATCGCAGTCAAATAGGGGCTTCTGTTGTAAGTGTCAGTGAAAGACTGTCCAGCAAACACACAAGCAGTGAAATTGTGCACAGCTTTTGTGTTTTTAAGTAGTTGAGGCGTTGTAAATACTTGCGCTTGCCTCCCTCGCCATAGTAAGCTACAGTGACATAGCGCATATGAGATAAATGACATCAGTACACAATAACCGGGTATGATTATTACCGTACGTTTAAACCGAAAGCGGAGAGAGCGGCAAAGTAGCCGGAAGTCATTCATTTTCAATGAGAGCCGGCAGCAATAAGCGGCGAAGAGCAGCGCGGCTCATGTCGTCAGTGCTGCTTCAGGATATTTCAGCCATATGGACACATTAGACAATTAAGTGGAGCAAAGCCACACCAAATGCAACTTGATCTTCCATTGTTAAATAAATTTGATAAGAAATGCGCAACATTTTCACGCTAGAAAGCATGTTTTATGCAGGAATGTAATTGATATGCTGCAACGGCTCCTTTAAATTCGAGATCAACGTACCGAATTTTGACGCTCTCGCTGCCGGAGCTGAAGGCAGAACGCGTTGTCGCCAGGGCGGCCAGAGCAACCTTGGACACTCTCACCGCTTTCAGTGTGAACGCACAGTTACTGAACCGATACCGAATTGTCTGTGTCTGCATCGCGGTGCACCGAAGAAACGATTCATTTTGACACTCTTAAGGTTTCCGATTAATTTGCAAACAAACCTAATGTAGAGATTGCAAAAATGAACTTGAGACGTGTTATGACAAACATAGTCTGAGATTATCTGCAGCGTTTCAGCGCACTGCCCCTTAGTGGTCCAAAGATGCAAAAAAAATCCCAAGTCAAATGATGTCTGATTTTCCCAGGTCGGCCATTTTGAATAATGTCAAAAATTGCTATATTTTATGGACACATTGGCAAGTTGTTATGAAAATTGGTATGTGTCTTCAGGACTGTGCCCTAAAGGTGTTCAAAAAGTTGTCGCAGCGCCAACTTTTGGTCAAACATTATAACAATATTTCTAAAAATGCTAATAACTTTTGACTAGATTTGCCTATTATTATGAAACTTGTCTTGATAGTTTCTCATTGGGTTGTTCTGACAATAATCAATACCAATCATGCCCTAATTAACTGAACTTCTGTCTGCCATCTAGCCTAAGTCAAAAACCTACTTTTTCAAACTCAATCTCAGCCTACATCGTTTGGCTGATTTGCACTAAAATTGACTCAAATTTGACCATGCAGACAAAAAGTTATTGAATTTGTGTCGATAGGTGTAACAGTTTTTGTTTATTGCAGTGACAAATGTGATGGCATGATGCCAAGCTACATCTGAGGCTGTATCTCTGTGATAGTTAAAGATAATGACATCAAATTTTAGGTCTGTCATAGTCCTATCACACCAACCACACCAACATTAAAAATTTGGTGACAGCGCCACCTAGGGGTCAAGAATTATTTCACTCGAATCATCTTCAGACCATGTAGACCAAAAGTTGCCGTATTTGTTTATGATGTGGCCGCTGGGCTGCTTGGCCCCGATAATTGCTGCTTGCAGCTATTATTATTATTATTATTATGTTTTAAATATTTATTATTCAAATGGCCAAATTCTGACTGAGGAAAGTTGAATGTGCTGGCCAGTTTGTTATTTGCCTTATAAAGAAATAGACAAAAGTTTTTCCATTCAAAACTTTAACAGATTCCTATTTTTTTTTTTGTTTTTTTTTTTGTAATGCTACATGCTGTAAAAAATTAGCATATTAAAAGTTAATGTCATATTTCTTGATTCTAAATCTTAAGGAAACATTTTTGGTATATCAAAATGTGTGGTTATGATGACTATCCAAGTCATCATAATAGTGCTTAAAATAGTGCCTAAAATGGTGCTTAAAATGATCAAAAAAAAAAATTCTCTCATAAGCAAGTAGAAAATTAGGTGAATAACTGCAAAAATGTCCACTTTTTGAGAAAATAAAAACCACAGCTTTCAAAAGGCTGGGTACGGGCCTGAAGGGAGAACTCAAAATGGCTACATGACAATTAATAAGTATGTTTTATTAAGAGTCCTAGTTTCGATTTCTCTTTTTAAACAAAAATGACTTTGATACGTGCTAAAATAGTTAATTATTCTCAAACAGACTGTACCTGCTGGTTGGTACTATAGTCTTTGTGGTGTGCTCAAGTGAAACATTTTAGACACACATGGCATGATCATAGACTGTAAAATATACGGAGTATCCGTATCCGTGACGTCACCCATAGGTTTCTGAAGAGCGCAAAAGAAGCCACAAGTAGGCGCGGCCAACAGTCGCCATTTTGTTCGCGCGTCATCGCACCCACGGCGGGATACCAAACAAGGGCAAAGAGGCGGAGAGTGGATAAGTTATAAAAAAGTTCACCACCCTCACAGTTGTCATGGAGGGTAATAATAGCTATTTGAACCAAAATCGTTCTTTGTACCAGGCTGTAAACACCTTTTTTTCTGCTGTAAAGTTGGCCATTCTAACAGTGGGCTCAATTGCACTTTGCTCTATTATGGAGCCAGGACTAGCGGAATTTTGATGAATTGCAGTTTCAGTTACTTCCGTATTGGCCTCCCGAGGGAGAGCGGGAGGTTGCCGCTTGGGCATGATGCGACAGCACAGTTGGCTTTCATTCCAACTAGGTCTTTGTTGTGGGTTTGGTACATCAGGACATCATTTGGTAGGACATAATACATGGTGCAAACAGCTTTTAGCGTAATAAGAAATCAAAAACTGCATTTTATAGCAAAAAATTGATTTTTGGTATAACTTTAAGAACTTAATTCTGGTCTACAGCTCAATCCCAAAAGTGTGTCAGTCAGCTCCTTTACTGCTGCATTCAAAACAAAACAAAACCACCACCAAATAGTGTGCAGAAACACCGGCTTCTCGGCTCATTGGATTAAAGTGCCTTAATTACAACTGTTCACTCTAAAGATTAATAGATGGGAGGGGGTGTATGTGTATGTTTGAGTTGGTGGTTGGTGGGGGGGGCATTCTTATAGATGACATCATCCCACACATAAGGCATTACCTCATTCTTCAATCCTCTCAGCATGACTCACACCACGCTGTCAGTAGCATGGCTTTCCACCCCCATCCCTCTCTTCCTCATTCCTCTCATCTTTCTCTTTCTTCCCTCCATCACACCTCCCCCCCTTGTGTTGTGACAGCGTGTTTCTGCAGACAATGCTGTTTACTGCTGGCCTCTGCTAGTGTTGAGGCATGCTATAGGTGACTGTTTCCTACTGGCGCCATGGCGAGGGCCAATCAGAAGGGGGCAGACTGCTCTAATCACTGTGCAGAATGCCTTGCAAGGCACCGCTTGGGCCAATCAGAATGGCTGGTTGCTAGGCACCCAGAGGTAAAAGGGGAGGGGAGAGGACGATTTCAGCCAATAAAGAGGTTGCTCCCACAGCAGCCAGGCATTTCAGGTTACCGCCAACCAGACTGGGGTCAACACCATCACTCATTATGCTATATATACGCACACATATTACAGAGAGTTAAAAAAAAGGGGGGGGAAAGTGGAAATATACAGTGACAGCTGTAATTTATTAGCATGGATCAGATGAATGTGTAACTAAATAGAATATGTACAAAGAAGTCTGTTAGTGGAGCACTACGGTTTTCTTAGTGTGTTTATGTAAATGTGTGCATGCGCATAAGTGCATCGCTGCCAAACGCTCTTCCTTTAGGCTAGTCTTCGGTCTCTAGTGAGTACGAGTCTGTGATCTGAGTGTGTGTGTGTGTGTGTGTGTGTGTGTGTGTGTGTGTGTGTGTGTGTGTGTAACTTGTTTCAGATCCAATTTCCTTTGGGCCATGTCTCATTCTCTTCTGGGGTAAAGAAGTTCAAACAAACATTGCCTTTTCCCACACACACAAACAGACAAATATGGCCAATGTGCAAGTTTGGGCAAAAGAAAAAAAAAATCTTGTGTTGCATCACTATGCAAAATACTACAAGAAAGAAATTAATACTTTTCACCAAGATTACCGACATGTAAACAATTGGTGGTTGTAAAGGATTAAGACTGGTATATACTTAATGCATTTGTTAGTTTGCTTGAGTGTGTGGGGCGACTGTGATGTCATTAGCGGTGTTTGCAGAGGTTTGCTTTGGGTGCGCGTGAAATGATTTCAGATGGCGGAGCGCAATTTTTTGATACGAGCGAACAGTTCGACCAGCGGCAAATTTTATTTGAGTTGAATATGAATCACTTTGAAGAGGTTTTGTCTGAAAGGAGAAGTGGGTAAGGAAAAAAGTTTTTGTTCAAAAGTTTTGAAAAACTTGAGGGAGAAGTTTGTTAACACCAAAAACAAAGGCCATGGCAAAAGTGGAGACCCATATGGTTTTAATAAACAATTACAGATTATGTTTTTCCACCATTCATAGGTTTTACACTGATGTATACATTACAATTTAGAATTTAAAACATTTTAATAGCTACAAAACTAAAATGAAACAAGAAAAAATGTTTCTTTGATAACTGGAAAAGAATATTTGAACCTCTCGGTTTACAATATACTGATACCCTGTTTTTAGGCTTTATTGCCAATAATGGTCAGGATCGTTGGACCATTATTGCCTTTTTAGCACACAAGTAGGACACAAACTATAGCCAGACAGTACTGTTTGAATTGTGGGCTAAATAAAAAAGTCAGTATTTTTTAGTAAGAGTACTTTCTTTTGCTTTTATTCTTTCCATAATTAAAATATATTTGTATAGTAGCCCATGTTCTGTTGTCATTCATATTTTAATAGGTAGAACTGTCCGAGATATGAACCAAAGCAAGTAATGCACCAAAATTATATTTAAAAAATCTTCAATGTTTATAAAGATTTTTATAATCATTACAATAATTTATAAAAATAATAAAATGTATTTGTTCAAAATAGGGTTGGGCGATGTCAACCAATTTGGCATCGTACAATGTCTAATGTGAAACATTCTGATGGACGATGGCTTTGCCATCATAGGCGGTAATGAATTAATCATTTATGAATAATTAATTAATTCATAACTAATTAATTATTTGTAGCCTACATTTTCAACTACATGGCCCGCATGGTCTTTGTTTTACCCATAAACAAATCCTAAATAAATAAATAGTTACACACAAATTACCACCTGTCAATCACTTTTTCCGCAAAACTCTGGCATGAATAGGCAGAGCGATCTGAGTCGTTATAATGGCGTCCACAAACTTGGTCGGTAAAAAAGGTGCACAACCAACAGAAACCAACCAACAGTATCTGAGGTGTTTGCTAAAATTACTAAGTACAAGCGTGAAAGCGAAAGATTGAAGCAGTGTACTGACGCTGTAACACGTTACCTGATAGATTCAAAAGACTGAAGATTTGTTAGATAGAGACAAGATTAATTAAATGTCACGTTTAACAACTACAGTGAGATGCGATTCAGCGGTACATCCTTGATGACCTGCCCGACGTGCACTGCTCTCTGGAGCTCAGACAAGCACATGACAGCGTGTGTGGCTGTGTCTGTGTGTGGTTCATGTGATGTGTGTTTTCAGTGGATGGAGGGCTAAATACTAGGTAAAACACAGTGTGGATGTGGATCATTTTCTTTCTAAAATGCCATTTTAAAACTAAGACCTATTAGTGTAAACGGGACCTAAGTGTGTATTTTTTGCAAGCGGGTTTGCGACGGGGCGGAGCGGAGGATCGGCGATGCCAGCTCAGCATCGTGTTGTCTATCGGCGATGGACGATGGCATCGTCTATCGGCCCAACCGTAGTTTAAATTTTTGTATGACGTAGTTCTGGAAACTTCCTACTTCTATGTTTATCCATCTGACTTTACGATGTGTTTTTTTGACCGCCCCTTGTCGCTTTAAACGATATCACAATGATGAACGTGTCAAGTATAAAAGCCTCGTTCGTTTTGTGAGGTGCACGCAGTCAGCGGAGGTCCATGAAGCGGCACCAGGTGAAAGTGTAAATCAGTCTTTAGCCTGTGTTTTTGATACCTCTGGTTTGCTGAGGCTTGAGGATACCAAACAGCCTGAGCCCACGTCCAGGTCCCACTGCTTGCGCCCCTGGTTTAGAGGATCCAGAGCTGCGATTCTCCCATCCAGTGTGCTGATGATCACCAGAGCCCTGTCAAGCACACAAACACACAGGTTCACATACAGTACACTGACAAGGGTTTCCATAAGGGTCAGGAAAACATGTCATGTGTGATTATGTTGTTGAGTACTGCAATAACAATATTTCTTGCAATAGAACATTTCCCTAAATAAATGCACAATATATTGTTTTGTTTATACTGTTATGGTGATGATTTAATTTCAATATATTGTGTAGCATGGATGTTCTTTCTGCTGTGGTGACACCTGATAAACAAGGGACTAAGCCAAAGGATAGTGAATGAGTGTGTGTAGTCCTCTATTAGTAACAAGCTGTTTTACAACTGCCTTCATGTTTGAAATGGCTTATTAAAATTATGGTAACTGTATGTCAAGTAAAAGCTAAATTACAATAATGATTACTGCTATAATGTCACAATTAATCAATAACTAATGGTCACAATATAAATACTGTACTCTTTTGTCTAAATAGTAGTGCATAATCAAATAACGCAAGGCATAAACAATCCGTCTTTGGGAGTCAACAAAAATGCTAATTCTTTCGAGTTTGGCTGGGTATTGCTCAAACATTTTCGATACAATATCGATACTATGAATTCAAAGCCTGTTCTTGAATGATACTTTTATTTCCAATACAAATTTAATTGCAAGTACACATCTCTCTTTTTCACAGTCAAACTCCTAAAAACAAAAAGAAACAAAAATGTAGTCAAAAAATAAATCAGTACAAAAAGATTTCAGTTAAACAAACAATTGCAGGTCAATAGGTGAGGTTCCCTGCTGCATTCTTAAGGTTTTTAAAGGATTAACAGTTCAATTTTGCATATCTGGTTGATCAGGAGACCGAAAGCCTGCATCAAAGAGGACATTTGGTTAATAAAGTAAAGATTATTCCAGATTATTACATTCAGATTTGCATTGAAATACATTAAAGCCACATTATTTGAAAAAAAATTTAAATAAGGTGCAAAGCCCAATGAATCTGTTCTGATGATGAAGCCATGTGACATGTCTAATGTGATGTACATACATCCTTTAATAACATGTATGTGTTACATTTACATTAACGTTTGTGTTAATCACAGCTGATTTCATGAAATGTGGACATAACCAAAGACATTTGGTTCACAGCTGTATTGTACTGACCTTAATTTGGTGATACCAGGCACGGAGTGGACTCAAAAAAAAAAAAAAACAATGAAATAGGGCTGCATGATATTGGAAAAATCTGATATTGCAATATTTTATTTTTCTGCGATAAATTTTGTGAATATCGTTTTCACAAGAAATGATTAAATCACATTAAATTGAATAGTTTTTTGGGGAGTCTAACATTATTCAGGTACAGAAACTGAATAACCATAATAGAAAAAAATGGTTTTCTTACTTTGTCTTGTTTCCAGTACAAATATCAAAACAATTCTTAGAGCAAGTAAAAATTAAAAACAAGCTAAATCATCTGCCAGTGGTAAGTGAAATTATTAGATTTTTCTGAGAAACAAGAAAAAAAGTTCTTATTACGTTTTTCACTTACATAAGTCAGATAAATTCCATACAAATACAGTGATTAAATACAATTTTGTATCTCTTGATCAACTATAATTCAGCCTCAACATTGCATAGCTCTACAATGTGACTATTGTGGATGCACACATTGCGATATCGATGCTAAAACAATATATTGTGCAGCCCTACAAAGAAACATTGAAATGATGTCTAAACATTTTTAAAGTATTAATGAGTTCAGTAGAAATTAGTTTAAACCTAAAGTCGTAGTCCAAATAAAACTGAGCTTTTTATTCAGATTGATTATTCAGATTATATATGGGTCAAAGCGATTGATATTGTAATCCATTTGAGAAGTGGGATAAAGAGTCTCTCTTCTCTTCTAAGAGCAGACACACACCAAGCCGACGGCAAACAACTAGCACCAACAAAACCCAACTGTGTTGTTGCCTCGAGTTTGCTCATGTCTAGACCAAATAGATGCATGTGAACACACCATAGGACGAAATCTATATGAACACATTCTGCGCATTCTGAACTCTCGATGCACGCATGCAAAGCATAAACAAAGCACCGTTTAGTACCATTAGCACAGTAATTGTCAATTATCAAAACCACAAATGGATTCGCTCCTTCAAATATGTCTGATAATATATAAATCCAAATGTTTGCAAATATTTGAGAAACGTAGCGAAATTACAGCTTTGTGTTTCTTGACGTGAATTGTTTACTTGCTGTCACTACACTACATCCCACGTGCTAACCAACGCTCTTTGGCAGATGTTCTGACACCGATTCTACATGCTGAATCAGGCCAATGCGATCCAACATTAACCCGACAAAAGCCTATGTGTGTAACACACCAAACCAACTAGCCGAATCAACAAAGCCAACGGCCATTCATCGACTTAAGTGTGTCCCGGCCCAAAATGTGCATTAAAATGAATCCAAAAGGTTGCCAATTTTAAATACACATTAAACATGAATAATAATGCTCTCTCTGCTTTGGTACATTTGCCAAATTCAGTTCAGAAACATTTTAAAAATGCTGGCTTGTGTCTTCAGAAGACAAGAAAGGTTTTGCAGGTTTTTCGTGACTGTTGGAACCCTGATAATGACAATAAATTAAATCTCTCTCTATCTGCCCTATGCAGCAGTAATTCACCTGTATGCACACACACAATCCCTCTACCAGTCAATACAAATTTGTGAATGACCAGCGACTCACAACACAAGTACAGTTTCCAATCACTAAATTAAACACATTAATAGAACCAGCACACTTGCTTTACAGAGGAGAAAGCAGTAATATTGAGATGATTGAGCAGCCAGTCACCAACAAAAAGCCTGTCTGGAGCTGCTAAAGATACGGTAAACACAACTTGGTGGCATTTAAGCACAAAAATGATCTGGGCGAGAACAAACTCAAAACAACGAAAATGATGCACCAAAAAAAGATGAATGTGGAGCTGCTTGTTTCATTGGTATCTGAACATAAAGAACTGTATGATGACAAAAACCACAAAAATGCTGACAAGAGGGAGTTGTTATGGAGAGGAATTGCAGATCAAATAGAATTCAATGGCAAGTTTCATTTTAAGCAAATTTTCTTTCATGGCTTGTAAGTTAATTAAGTGCCATTTAACATCAGTGAATGATTTTTCTTGTCTACTCTGCTGGGAAATCGCCTGGGAAAAAATTGAAGTATGTAAAAATATCTTGGTAAACACTGATAAGTATGACGAAATCATCCTGGTGTCCTTTCTTTATGTGAAGAAGTATTATTTCATTTGTGTAACTTATTTGATTTGTTGTTTTAAAACTTTCAATATAGTTTTGCTGTATTTCACAAATAAATGTGCATCAGTAGCCTAATAAAAGCACATATTTGCATCTACTGCATAATGTCTTCCGTCTATTGAAAAAGTGAGGAAATTGAATTGTGAAATCAGTATAGAGTAGGAATGCAATAATTTTAAATTTTGGTTGTACGCTTATAGTCTGAGGAATAGTTCTTGCTACATGAGTTTCAGTACACTCGCGGCATTTTTGGTACGCCTAGAAAGCATACGCACATCACGTCGTTCACGTGTGTGTCGCTCCCAATATGCCATTATAACGAACTTGAGCGGCAAATAAGCAATATGTGAACGGCCCTTTGTTAATAGCCTCAGCCCTAGTTAATCCAGTGTGCGTGCGTATTAGACACGGTACACAAGCTCGGATTTTTAAACTAGCGCACAATTGGCATAACTTCGCTTAGTTGCAGCAGTAAGAAGCCTTTAAAAAGCCTGTTAAGAAGGTTGCATCCATATCATGAATTGACTAAAATAATGAATTGAGTGAATTGTCACATCTTTAAAAACAACTAACTGAAACAATATCAGTGTACTGATTAAAAACGTACAAGATTTTCTGACGTGTTAAAAAATGTTTCAATGGCATGCACATTCACTTGAAATGCACTAATAGAGAAATTGCAGCAAAGTCCATTTTAAATCAAACCAACCCACAATGTCCACAACCGAATCTCTATTATTTAAACAGTGTGCAGTGCATGTCAAACCATCACAAACTTTTTTGTTCTTTTTACTATTTGATAAAAGCTGAAGGCCTGAAGTCTGAACAGGACACTTCATGGCTAAAGTGCCAGGGAACTTTTTAATGGAAAGGAGCAAAGGCACCTGCGGGGTATAGAGCAGGACTATGAACAAGAGAGTCACTTTGATCAAGTCTAAGAGAGTTAACACATCCCTCCAGACATCAACACTGATGAGGTCAGAATTTAAGGGCACTTCAGTTCTGCTCATCCCAATGCTCTGGGCTAACGCCGTTTATTCTCATTCTCCAATAGGATTGGAGAGCAGTGCTATAGCAAAGCACTCCTGACTGGCTGGAAGCCCCCTCCAAAAATATGAGGACTGATTGGTTGTTGCTAAGCAGTGGGCATTGTGAGAATGAATGAGGACACTATGCAGGTCCCGCCCAGCCAAAAGAGTGATTGAGGGAAAGAGAAAAAAACTAAAGAGAGAGAGAAAGAGAGAGCAGAGAGAGAGAGAGAGAGAACATGGGTGATAATAAAAGGAAGAATAGCAAATCCTATTTTCAGCATGCATAAGATCAAAGAGCAAGTATTCCACAGGCGCTTTAACCTCAGGAAAAATTAAAAAGCAGAAGGGACTAAAACAGATCTGCGAGGAAAAGCTGTAACATTAATCAATAGTTTGTCTGACACCAATAGAGTTTTGAAGAAAATACTGTAACTACAATTAAAAGTTCAACAAAACTGTGATGAAAATAAACTATTGAAATTCTTTCACCTTCCTCTTTATTTTTAGTGTATGTTTACTTTTACTTTCTATTTCTAGTCTTATTTTATCATTGTAAGCTTGCACATCTTCATTTTTGAGATTGTCTGTTTTCTGTTTGTCTAATTCAATCATATGACTTTTCTTCCATTGCCTCAGGCTTATGACTTTCAGCAAGGCAAAAAAGATTAAATGATCATTTTAAAGTCAAAGTAGACAATAATATTTTCAAGAAAATAAACATAACACAAACTCAAAGTGTGTGAGGAGCTTCACTTCATCTTGCATTTTTAAAAGTTTTTTTTTCATCTTTAAAAGTGTGCAGAACAGTAAATGGCGCTCGCCCTTTTGCCTCCCTCAACATTATTGCTGTAATGCTGTTTAACACGCTTTGCACTTTACACACAAACACATACTTAAGTGTGTGTCCACACACCTGTGATCCCTCCTTCCCTCTCACTCACACTCACTCTCTCAGCTCTCTCTCTCTCTCAGAGGAAGTCAAGAGAATCTCAACCCAGACCTGATGTAAACAGACTGCATGGAAGGAAGAAAAAAAAAAGAAAGAAACAACTAGGGTATCTGAGGGGTTTGGTCCAATCACAGGAGGCTTTCCTCCTCCCACAGCCAATCGGGGCTTAGATGTGTTGCTGCACTTTCAATCAGAAACCACTCCTTTAAAAAAACACCAGCCAATGGTCATAAAAAGCCCACTGTAACCATGCCACAGCAAGCAGCTCTTATCAGCCAAGTGTGAGTTAGCAAGTACCACTGCAAAAACACACACACACACACACACACACACACACACACACACAATGGGGGCATGGGGAGCACGTGGCCAAGTTGTGAAAACAGAGGCACACCCCTGCGGAGAAGCCGCAGAATTCTTGACAGGTTAACTGAGAAAAGTACTTTGTGCAGACACAATTGTTCAACACAGACAGCATGCAGAGATCTGATACAGCAATTAAGCATACAACAATTTGATGATTCAAGCAGCAGTTTATTCAAATAAAAAAAAATTTTACTGGCCCTCCTGACATTTAAGACTTTTTGCAGAACAAAAGACTTTAAGTCTTTTTGTTTTATAATGTGATAGGAATGTGTAGGTTCTTAAGTTAATGAAATTAAGTTCGAAAGGGGGTGAAGGTTCACAAGCTGCAAGACATTAAAGATCCCATGAAAATAAAATAAAGTTTTTTAGATGTTAGTATTGTTAGTTTTAAAGATAACTATAAGCTAGTGTGCTTCAAAACAATGACAACATTTGCATTTAGAAGACAAAACTGATAACCAATGTTATGACAAAACATGTAAAGCTTGTAGGTTGGAGTATAGATTTTTTTCAAGTCACCTCAAACTACAGTTTCTCAAATCATTACCAATCAAATGCTCTATAGTACCTGACATGCCCCGCCCCCTTCAAGACACTTCTCATTTGCTTTTAGGTGCATTCGACTTGATGCAGCGCTGCGCAGATCGATCGAAATCTGTCTTAAAGCGGTGCATGCTGGTTAGAAATGTTGTCTGGATTGATGCTGCGCCGACACCACATGACTTTCACATGTGGCATAAAAATACAGCGACAGCGTTCCGAGATCAGACGACTGATTCAGCTGGTGCAGCATCTGAAGAGCGACTGCTGGAGCTGCGATGATGACACCGACATTACACGATTGGGCGAGTTCACTGCATGACAACAACTACGTGGTTTTCGGGTTTATTATTGGACAAACTCAGATTCACAAATTTCAAAACAAACAAACTTTTCATACCCTCTCCATCTTGTGCACGTCATGCTTATTAAAAGACTACAAATATTTTACTGCAGTAATCATGTTTTGTTAAATAATCTGGGTCTAAAGGCTAGATTGTTTGCACAGTCTGTATTAAAAAAAGGTGCAAATTAAACCTATTTACTGCATTCAGCTCCATAAACGATTTAAATAATATATTTTAGTGAATAACCTAAATATTAACTCAAATAAGTCTTACAGACCTGACATAAAATAATTATCATCACCATTGATCCTGACACTCCTATAAAGGTTTCTTAAGAAACAGTTAACAAACTATTTATTAAATAACTATAAAACGATTTATATGATGATAAAATATAGGTTTCTTTCCTGTCTAGCCCTTTATACATAAGTTTTAAATGTGACTCTGATACCCTGCTCTTTCTGGGAAACTTCTATATGGCGCACTTATTTTAGGCATGTCCTTTTGTTCAATCTTTTTGGGTTAAAGTGCTTTTTTGAAAACGCTTTCATTATCCAAAATAATCTCAATCATTGTTTAAGACTTTATCAAAACACCTTGTTTTGGGGTTTTACACTAATATCTATTGTAAAGTTTAGATCTATAAATGCAAATAAATGTAAACCCCCTTTTAGCATATTCAAGCAAGAAGTATTAGCCTAAAGAGTGATGTTTAAACTCCTAGAATTTGTGCTTATTGCTTTGTATTTAATAAGCCTATTAATTTTTATGTTTATATCAGCCTCTCATTTCCCCTTATTTCTCTTATGCGTTTGTAATATATTTAATTCATAATTCCCTTGTTGTTTAAAAATGAACTATAGTTTGTAGAGACTGTACTGTGTTTTATTTATACTGTAAATCTTTTGTTGTTAAAAATGAAAAATGATGATGACGCCATGTGATCCAGCCACAAAGTGTCCGGCTGTCCGGCTCAGTTTTCAATTCCGCCCCCGCCTGCGCTCGGCTAATCTCGCTGATCACCGGTTGCAGCCATGGAAGTGAAGGCGGAGCCAAAAGCTGTGACAGCGGAGCATGGTCAGAGAGTTAAACAAGTTCATAGCCTTTATAGTTTTGCTTTATGATGAAATTTGTCCCCATGTCTTTCGCTAAATGAGTGAGAGTTTGAGCTATTTTTGCAGTAACATTCCAACCAAACACCAGCAAAGAACTCAACACAGTTGAACATTGCAGAGGTGTTATTGCCAGAGAAGAACAGACAGTCACAGGATGCAGAAGTATAAATGCTCACAATGAAAAAAAATCTAGCATTGCGATATTTTTAGATTTTGCTATATGAATACAATTTCACCAGATGATTTAATCTCTCTATCTGGAAAGAATTTATAATGTTAGATCATTCTGCAGTGAGACAGTATCACCATAAATTCTAATAAGCAATCTATAAATCTCCCCGACACATTTTCGTTGTGGTCTGTGCTATTTGCAGTGCATTTCTGTATTGTCATGTGTTGCTAGCGTTTTCATGTACGTGCTTAGTCAGTGATTGAGGATTACTATTTGCATCTCAATAAAATCTAATAAACAACCAATAAACGTTTTGGGGTCCCCCGATACATTTTCCCTGTGGTCTGTACTATTTGCAGTGCATTTCTGTATTTGGACATTTTGTGAGTTTTTGCACATTTCATGCATAACAATCTATAAATACAATCAAGAAAAAGATGCAACAAAAATAAAGTGTTTTATCACTTCCAGAGTCTAACAGTATTCAAGTAGAGTAGTTGGATAATTCATTAAAATGAATCGTTGTCAAAGTCACAAGTGCTACAATTTCTTATGCCTGAATGGTTTTAAAATCATAATACAATTCCAGGCATCAAAAACAAATGCATGCATATGATAAATTATAATAAACTCAACATGGCATATATCTTGCGATGCGTCTATTGCGAATGATCGCATTGCAATATCAATGCTGAAACAATAGTGCAGCCCTAGTGCAGAAGTATAAATCAGGCTCAAGTGTGGCACATCATGCATTGTTATTGACTGGTGATGCACCAATGCATTAACATACAATAAAAAAAATACTAAAAAATAAAAACAAGGAGACAAAACACGAAAGATAAAATCTGGGTCCAAATCTTGTTTTAAGCATTTTTTAAGTCAAGTGTAGATTTAAAGCAAATGGAACTCTGCAAAGAGCATTCAAAAACACTTGCATTCAGTTACAGACAATTTTTATTATGAAATTAAAGTTAGTTGCTAGTGTAAAGCAGTGGAGGATTCAACTTAAGATAGACCAAAAATAAATAAATAAATAGAATCACTAAGGCATATATGTTGGCTGATATGTCTTTTTTTCAAATATCAACATCTGCCGATACATTTTTCTGTTTGGCAGGTGTGTATGAGGTGGGACTTCTATATTGATGGCTTTGCAGCTGAGCACATTCAGTTCATATTCTGCCTTTGTAGCCGATACAGTTGTAAGGATAGAAGTCCATCTAATAATCAGATAGAACTGTTCAACAAAACAATTAAAATGTAAAAATTAATTATTACAATTGCTTTAATTAGTAATAATGATGTGCAGTTTAATTTTACAAACTTTGCAAACTTAATCAGATCCAGCTGAGAGATCTTACAACGTGTGCATTTGTATCCCACATGATCGCGCGTTCTCTGCATGATGGTCTGTTTGTGCGGATCGCAGGCTGACAGGAGAAGAGTGGGGATGTGAGATCGACAAACCTTAATTATGTACTTAAAATTATTCTGATCTTTAATCATTTAATGCTCTGTACTATCGAGTTCAACTATAAATCTTTGAAACCCCAAAAAAATAGAAACGAGTCTTTTGTATTGCTTTTGTTTTATTCATATTCTGGTTGAGTAAATGATGACATTGTTGATTTTTTGATGGACTTTTATTATTCTGACAGCTACCATGATTATATTTATGGACGCATAAAACATGGAAAAGGTAGGTGAATAAGTAAACAAAACAGAAAACCATTACAGTCCAGCTGATACAGTAAATTGCACATGCATCTGACATGTTTAAGCATAGTGTTAAACAAAACAAGAACCTTAGGAGAAGACATTTCTTAAAAAACATGACATCAAGACTGCAGAATACCAAAGTGAAGGGGATTTTCTGCTTAAGTGAGCACACAATAAAATATAGCACTGCAGTAACATGCAGAGCCCAGTTTGGAGAGTTACACAAAGCGCTCTGCAAAGAATTTCAAGGTATCGTTTTCCCCAGGCAACATCCGCAGTACACAAACACCACGTCCATAATCGTGTATCTAGCAACATAAAAGCACTTCACAACTTTCAACCCTTAAGATGTGCACCACAACGAGAAGCGCATTCTCTTCAATACTTGTTGAATGTTTGGTGGACCATAAAACTGAGTGAAAGTGTGTGTGCGCTTATGTGAAAGAGAAAATAAAAAAAAAACATAAATAAAAAATTAAATAGACGATCAAAATTTACAGGCAGTGTTTACCTAAAATATATAATATATGGCAAGGGAAAATCTGTTTTATTTTCCCAAACTGAACTGAAGCTTTATTTTCCTTCAGGACTTTTTAAATGTATAGTTTTTTTGTGATTTTGAAAATTCTGGTTACTTCCATGATATTGTTGTGAATTTTTCGCCCTACTATAGAAATCGATTGGTAACCCGCATTCTTGAAAATATCTTCTTTTGTGTTCAGCAGATGAAATGGTTTAAAACCACATGAGAGAGAGGGAATGATATTTGAGTGAACAATGCTTAAAAATGTATTATTTTATTAATCCAAAAGCAAATTAAGTGAATCATTAAATAAAACAATACATTTAACAATATAGTTAAGAGTTAACAAAAATAACTTTTAGCTACCCTAAAAAATTTGTTTATTAAGAGTTTAACGAAAATATCACTTTTAGCATGCGGATTTTGGAAATATCACAACTAAAAAAATTTATATATCAAATATACAATGTAGTGCTTAACAAAAACAAAACAAAAAAAACGAATTCAACAGAATTAACAACACTATTTTATTATTACGTTTTTTTTTTATGTAAAATAAAGCAAAAGTAATAATTGTAAAACAAATATATATATATGTATATATATATTTTTTTTTTTTTCCGTAAAAGAACGTAGAGAAAAATATTTTTTTCTGAAGAAAAAAAAACAACCTGTTTGCCCTTTCTGGCAGAAGTTGGGATCTTTCATGGTTTTTTGTGCTCCCTGCAGTTGAAAAACCCCTCTTTGGAGTTGCAAAATGCACTTAATGAGGAAATGTTTATGATTTTTCATTAACACATTCACATAAATGAGTTACCAGTGTTTTGGGAGTTACCAGTGTTTTTAATACAGTTTTGGAGCATATTGCAATGTAAAAACATTTCTTAAAAAAAAAAAGCATAGTTTATTATTAGGCTATGCTACATTTGTAAATACAGCTGATGTAAAAGCATTTTTAAATGTTTAAGATTTATTTAGGCTACTGCAGAAAAAAAGAATGCTTTCATTGTAACCGAATGCGTATGTTTATTTAAATATTAATTTTATAATAATTTAGGTGACTGACTGTTGGCATGACGATGTGGATGATGTAACGTTACCTTTAGTAGCTAGACAGTCAAAAACTTTTCATTTGTCTTTCTGCAGTTAATGCACTTTTTAAAGTTACTTTCACAGCCAGATTGCTTCCGTTTCTGCTTATACAAGAAAACAACTTGTTGCGTTGTTGCAACGGGCATTGTCGCTGTGTAGTCTGGAAATACAACCCGTTTGGTTCGCTCCACAAGTTTACGACCTGTGTGTGCGCCCACTGGAAGAAGGTAGAAAAGGTTGGTCAATTAAATTAAATTGGTCTTTCGCCAATTAGTGAAGTTTTTTTCCCTCTCCGCTGTCGCCACTGGCTTGCATGGTTCAGGATCTGTAGAGCTGCGCATCGTTGGATTTGCTCTTCAGTGTTTGGACTTTCAGTATTGATTTAAACCACACTGAGCTAAACTGAACTGAACTGAACTGAACTTAAACACTAAAAACTGAACTACACTGTTCCAATTTACTATGACCTTTTATGGGAAGCTGCTTTGACACAATCTACATTGTATAAGCGCTATACAAATAAAGGTGAATTGCATTGAATAAATTATGCTACAGTAAGTATTGTTTATTCAGCAATAATTTTCCAGTACCAACAGCTGAAACGTTAACATCAGAGCTTATCAACCCTTCAGTCTTTTATAATGTAGCACCGATACCGATAAATACTGAGTTTCGGTACCCATCCCCAAATATATCTACTAAAAGATAGAAAATGTTATTTTAAAAAGTGTATTGTAAATAAATCATATGAACATTTTCATATTAGCCAATGATATTACTGAAATTAATTAAATATTTGAATAATATAAATTTACACACATTTACACAAGTAAATAAACACTCAATGATGGGCCAAAAATCTGTGGAAACCTACGAATTTCTGCGAGCGCAGATTTAGCGTGGGTCTACTAACGAGGTATGTTTGTTATTGGTTTTGTATGATTTAAAGGGTAATGTTATTTGGTTGTTTTGTTGAAGTTTGGTGTTTGTATTTAATAGTGTTTGTTCCTCAGCTGTACGATTTATTAAGTTAAATTGTATTAGTCAAGATTATGTGATTTATTTATTATATTATTTGTGACCTTAATGTGATGATTTGGGATTCATTTGATACTGGAATACACTGTTGTAGTTTATTGTTGTATTTTTTTTTGTTCTTACGTCTGGTATACGTCTGATGTCTTCCAATCTGCCTTCCATGTTGAGAACCAAAGAATTGATGTGAAAAATAAACCAGTCAGCAGAAATAAAGACTCTTGCTCATTTGTTGCTGGAGGGAGCTACAAACTAAAGTTAACTTTAAAAATTCTCAAAATATGCCTGTAATAAAAAGGTTTGGAACAACTTAAAGAGTGAGTGAACTAGCATTTAAAGGGTAATGCCACCCATTAAAGAAAGTTGCACTCATTATACCAATCTATTTGTGGTGGTCTCTTTCATCATGCAGAGTTTTTCTCCATCTATTGATTAAAGCATTTACTCAGTGTGTCTGAGTGTGTGTCTGAATGCCTAATCTGTCCTCTGACTCCATGTCACGTTCTGACACGCCCAAGCTGCTATCACCATGCAGAACTATAAGCACTTCTGCCATCTCAACTGACCTTGCTAAATAGAGCCCATCTTGCACCAATTTGCACTGAAACTCCACAGAGAAGCACTTCTAGCTAGTATTTTAGATAAAATGATACTTAATACATTATGGGGCACGTTATTGATATTAGAAAAGCTCCTACACATGCAAAAACAACACTATATCACACCAACTATACAATATCACATAAACTAATTCCAGAAGTCATGATGTGCAAGTCATTGTCATTTCACTCCTCTTTAACTCTCATCATCTCTCCCTTCTGTTTCTCTCTCTCCAACATGCGCGGTGCAGAGAAATCAAAACTCTGTCACATGATGCTGCCGTCTTCCTATTGGACAAGTCCTGGCCTTGATCTAGGTGGCTGATTTGTTGTTGCTAAGCAGTGAGGAAATCAAACTACAGGAAAGCCAAGCTCTTAACTCCTGGGTCCTAAAGCCTCCAATTTAGAGTCTCGATGTTCCCCCCGTTTTACTTTCTCCCTCCTCGTCTCCCCAATCTCTCCCTCTGCCACACCTCTCCCATCTTCCCACCCATTGCTGCAGTGCAGCAAGGTGTGTCCTCTGCAATGAAGAAACAGCATTAAAGAATCAAACCATAAACAGAGGAAGAAGAAATCTCTGAAGTTTAGAGTTAGTGTCACCACATGGCTAAAAGTAACCACATGGATTCCCCACCTTTGTTTATTTTATAGACTTGCACAACTTGAGATATTTCAAAAGCACTCATGTGGAAAAAAGTTTATATTAAAACATTTTAATAGAGTTTGTTGGGAAGTCTGATTTATTTCAGAGGGATAAACTTGTTTTAGATTATGAGATCACATAACATTAATCTGACAGTCTCTTGCTAGTTATCTAACCATCAAGACAGACAAAAAAGCAGCCCACGACAACAAGCACACGAACTCTACCCTTTCCTTCTCTCCTGCTCTCTCTCTCTCTCTCTCTCTCTCTCTCTCGCCCAACTCAAATTCTGAGCACTTTTTCCTTTCACTCGTCTAATTGGCCAGCAAGTTTGCCAGCTCAGCTCTTCTGATTGGCTGTTGCTAAGCAGTAGGCAGTTGGAGCTAGACGTCTGGCAGAGTTTGCACCAGGCAGCTGAGAAGCGGCATCACCATGTGTGTGTGTGTGTATCAGTGAGGGCACCTCGAGCGAAGTGTTCCTCCCAAAAGGTCCCTCAGGAATCACCAGGAGTCCAAAAATACACACACTGAGGTAAAACTGAGCTACATTAGTCTATCGCCCATACCTGGATCATGTTCTCCAAATGGAAACACCAAAAGAAAGAGGGAAAACAATTAAGTACCACAAACTAATAGACTGAAAAGCTCATGTTTCCTACAGTCTTGTAAACAGGTTATTTACTAACGGTTCCATGAAAAACCCATGGAATAGGTCCAACGCGCAAAAGGTATTTTATAATATGACATGTTCTTATATTGGGCAGGATGGTGGCACAGTGGTTAGCAATGTTGCCTCAGAGCAAGAAGGTTCAAGTCTTGGGAGGGCCAGTTGCCATTTCTGAGTTCGCATTTTCTCCCCATGTTAACACAAGTTTCATCCGGGTGCTCCAGTTTCACCCACAGTCCAAACACATGCGCTTTAAGTGAATTGAATAAACTAAACTGACTGGTGTTTAAGTGTGTGTGTGTGTGTGTGTGTGTGCGTGCGTGCGTGCGTGCGTGCGTGCGTGCGTGCGTGCGTGCGTGTGTGTGTGTGTATGAGTGTGTATGGGTGTTTCCCAGTACTGGGATGCGACTGGAAGGGCATCCACTGTGTTAAACATATGCCGAAATAGTTGGCAGTTCATTCGAAGGAAATTAAATAAATGGATGAATGAATGAATGAATGAATGAATGAATGGTTCTTGGATTTGTTCTTCACACTCAGAAGTAGAAACCAAATTGATTCTTCCATGGATTCCCTCTGCAAAATCAACACCGTTGTAAAATGTAATGTAACCCACCCATGTAGAATGTAATCTATGCTCTAACAGTAGTTTGTGAAATGACACTTGGTTGGTTTGTCTAGAATAGTGGTTCTCAGTCTCCCCAGAATCTTGCACCACTGGATTAGGCAGTCTGTAAAAATGTAAAAGTAAAAAAAAAAAAAGTTAACTAAGTTAAAATTATTGTATTTTGTAAAGATGCGCACAAATACATAAACATATACACATTAGTATTTACTAGGTAGAAATATATATTTTAAAAGTAATTTATAGTAACAAAAGAAAATACCAAATTAAAAGTTCAAATGATTCATTTTAAAATAAATTGAAATATTTACTGCTTAATACCAAAAGAGATCTATGTATACAATATACCAAGAGCTGGGCGATAAAATCGGTATCAATATTTAATGACCAAACACCACTGTCAATAAAAAAAAAAGTTTGGTATGTAGTTCCAGTATAAAGCACTATAGCTTTATTAAAATGTTGCTGCTGAGCGCGTGCCTTGGAAGGAATGCCAATAAGCTTGGGGTGTAAGTTTGTCATTTCCAATGGAGGCATTCAATTTACACGACGGGCACATGAGTGCAACACAGACACTGTGTGCAAGTGGCACATACATGACACGAGCACATTTTCCAGGTACATCTAGCTGAAAAAAAAAACAGAACTTTTCCGGATCCCGCAAGCACACCGTGATTCATGCAAGTTGAAATAACTAGGCATGGGATCCTAACCGTTTTCAAGGTATACCGCGGTTTGAAAAAGTCAAGGTTTTAAAACTGCCAAAATTTTCTGCTATACCATTCCTCAGGTATGTGTAAGGTTTTTTTTTATGTTTTATGTCAGAAAAGAATCCAAGATGCCATTTTAAATGGTAATGAAATCTGAAAGCAGAAGTTATTAAATAATTATTTAGCCTGACATGTTTACTGCTCCAAAAGATTTTAAAAAGTTTCTCAACATCAAATATAGTGTGTTTAAAGGGGGAAAAAAGTTTTTTACCCAGACATTCAAAAAGAACATATTTTAGAGCAGTATTCAATATCGTAAAACCGTGATATTTTTATCCAAGGTTATCATACCGTCAGAATCTTATACCTGCCCATGCCTAGAACCAACCAATCTGCTTCACACCTTGTATGGAATATACATATTTCATAAATAATGGTAATCTAATTACCTCAAACACAAACACAGCGCACCCAAACATTGCAGTGCTTTTTACTTTTCTCCATAAGCTTGCATTGGAGCTGCAGCGATGGTTTGTCCATTTGTCATCTTCTGAGAAAATGGTTAATGGTCGCCTAGTAACAAGAGACGGCAGGTGAGCGCAAGCTCAAAGCGCATGAAAATAAAGTGAAAAATAAATAAATAAATAAACAAAATAAAAAAAATAAAAAAATAAAAAAGTGAAAGAAACCACACGCTTGCATTTGTCACTTCAGGTCAAAATATCAATGCACGCGAAAATGAGTGCCGTATAGCAGCAGTGAGGAGATTGTAAATGAAATAAAAAAAATGTCGCCGGAGTGGCTTTTTGGTTTCTTTTCTTGTGCATCTCACCCACTGCCACCCCATCTGAAAGGTTTTTTTTTTTTAGCATAGGGGTAATGTAGTTATCCAACTTCACAATTTGTAATGTTGCAGTATGTATTTGAATAATGATGGAATAATGATTGTTTACGGTTTTTGAGGTTTACTGCATCATTATTATTGACATCTTACAGATGCTGTTCTACCTTTACCATTGCACACACTTTTTAACATTTTATTTACCTACATTTTATATTTTATTTAAAAAGTTTGAGTCTCTTTAACACGTTTATTATATTATAAAGAGATCAGATATTTTGTTTAAACATTTTAGTTTTTGACTACTAAAACTATTTACCTTAGAAATGTTGATAATTTAAAATAAAGTGGTTAATTAAAAGAATCATAATATTACTAAATGTATTGTTAAAAAATTATCGATACCGAATGATATGAAACATGATATCATGATCTTTTTTGCAATATCGCCCAGCCCTAAATAAACCTACGCATTTTTTTTTTCTGCCACCACTGAACTGGCTAGACTAAACAACAGACAAGAGTTGACGAGAGCATCTTTATCTCAAGTGTTCCCCACGATCTCTGCTTTTGTTGTGAGTAGATCTCTCCAGGGTTAGACTCCCATTTGCCAGTCGACCATGCTGTGCAACACATAAAACTGTCCCAGGAGAACACCATCCCCCAGTAAAGCTGTTCCATGTCACGGGGAAGGCCTGAGGGTGTTGATTATCGTCGCCTTGTTACTTAGAAGCGAGCGCTAAGGTTTGGATCGAGCGTTCATGCATTATCAATAAAGGGCAGACATTTGTTTGTTTATTCATATGCGATCGACGGTTGCTTGAACAGCGCACATAAATGCATGAGATGGTTTGATATGGAGGATCATTGGGGGGGGGGGGGTGCAGAGGTGCGAGCGGGTGTTTTATCTTGGCAGCAGGTGTGAAGGCAGCTGCTACTCTCACCCCTGTAGAGAAACCCAACCAATGCAGTGTTAAACACACTGCACACTATTCCCTCGAGTGTGCATGACACATATAACTATGCCACCAGAAACAAAGACCAGCCTCTCCTTCCAGTGATGTATGACTACTGTCAAGATAAAGTCCTGGCCACTTCACATTAAAGCAGCATCTCTGTAGTAGCTAGATTTTTCTTTTTTTGTTACATGTATAGATAAAACATCATAGCGCTGATCATTTGTAATGCATCATGTAGTGCATGGAAAGTAGAGTTTGATTTAAAAACAAATGCTTTTTTCCTGTTACTGGGGAAAAGGTGTGTGGTTGCTGTAGAGTGGTAAAGGACATGGAGGTTACTTTTGAAATAATTTCCCCTATAAACTGAAAACAATATGAGACTTTTCTTCATTAGGCTGTAAATATGTAATGAGGTCACAGTACTTTATAACACGAGCAGCCCATTCAATTTATCAACTGTAGAGCTGAGGTGGTCGCACTTACTGCCAGACGGGTGCAATTAACTGCTGGTAGTTATGCTGCTATCAGCAGTACCAGACCAAGTGCATGTCTCATTCATAATTTTACACAATAAACTGCAGATTTTACTTTTGTGCCTTTGATTTAAAGCCCTAGCTCATGCAAAATTTAATTTTTCACTTTCATGTGGTTCCAAACCGACATGATTTAGACTAATTAACTAGGTGATCTAGACATTTATGCATACATTTATAGGTGAATTAAGTCTAGGGCTGAACAATATATCGATATTGCAATGTGATCATTCGCAATAGACAGATCACAAGATATATGCAATGTTGAGTTTATCATAATTTATCATTTGCAAGCATTTGTTTTTGATGCCTGGAATTGTATTATGATTTTAAAAGCATTCAAGCATAAGAAATGCCTGAATGCCTCTTGTGACTTAAATAATGATTCATTTAATTGAATTATTTCATTACTTGACATGAAGACTGTTAGACTCTGGAAGTGGTAAAACACTAAATAGAAATATTATGTCATCCGGTGAAATTGTATACATATCGCAATATATAAATCGCAAAATTTTAAAAAACTAAATAAAATAAAATTGCAATTCTAGATTTTTTCCAATATCGTGCAGCCCTACTTGGACTAATTAACTTGGTGATCTAGACATTTATGTATACATTTTAGGGGAATTAAGTCTAGGGTTGTACAATATATAATTTGAACATTGATATTGCACTGTATGTATCCGCAACATCTCCAGCCCACCTCCCATATTGTTCTGTTTCCCAGAAAACTTCCGGAACCCCCACCTTCAGCTTTTTAGTTCAATCTCCATGCGCACCAACGCGCAACCATCTTTATAGCTGCTTCCCAGTTCGCACGCACCTCCATTCAATAAACTAAATTGGCCGAAGTGTTTGTGCGTGTGTGAATGAGTGTGTATGGGTGTTTCAAAGTGTTGGGTTGCAGCTGGAAGGGCATCCTCTGTGTAAAACATATGTTGGATAAGTTGGTGATTCATTCTGCTGTGGAGACCCCTGATGAAGGGGAAGCTGAAGGAAAAAGAATGAATGAATAATAAAAATAACAACAAGGATGTTTGTAAGCATTTATATCAGGACCGATTTTTTGCACCAATCTATGCGCATCATTAAGCCGGATCTTTTATTTTATGTCAGCTGTCACACAGGTGTTGTAAGCAGAGAGTGCAATGTGACAGGAACACTGCCTGCAGTAAAAATACGAAAGCAATCTAACAGCAATGTGATAAGTAGATCTGATACAGTACCTAAAAAGCTAAACACTCAACCCAAATTATAACGATGTAGTGACGAGTGTTTCCCAAAACCCCTAGTTTCTCTGTCGCAGATCCATTGCTTGAACCACGTTAGTTATAGCGTAAAACTCTCATAATGATGCTCTAAACGGGGTGGTAACAACTTCTTTGGAGAAGAACCCTTAAAGAAGATCACTTAGAGACTTTCAACCAACACACACACAAAAAAAAAAAAAGTTTATGAAGACAAATTGCAACTTCAAAAAGCCTACCATTTACGCTGTCAGTATAATAACTAATTTCTGATTTTGAAGTGATTTAATTGGTAGAAAAATGCTGTATTAAAGCGTTTAACATCATTAGTGCAGTGTCTGTTTTCAGATAATAGAAGCCCTCCCAGTGTGAGGTGTACCACTTCCAACTCATGCTGTTTTGTAGCTTCAGTTTACTCATTCTGTATGTTTCTCATGTCCATATTCACCAAAATCAACACTGCACTGCACAGTGGTGCTGTGAAGATCGTAATGTCACTGTATCATTTACTTTGCATATGAAGTTTGTGAAGCACATGACATCCGTGTTTATGACAATATTTAAACTTCACTTGGCATGCACTTATGGTGCTTACATTATTGCAACTAAAAAAATAAATATATAAATCACCATAGACCACCTATTGTAATATGCATATGGATTCTATGAATAGTAACTCACATCAATGTGATCAAATCACTGTTTGAATGAGAGTTTAATTGCAGTTTTTTTTCTACATTTCAACACAGCAGGCACTTGTTCTTGCTAGTTTTACTACAATCCTACAATTTAAAAGGAAATAAAATTAAATACATTTCATTCATTTTGTTAAGTGATAAACACATTTATTTTTTTAATCCACTTTTTTTAACCATTGCATAAGTTGACTACATAGTCAAGTCTGCAGTGGATTTTTTAACCCTTTAAACATGCACCTAGCACCAGGAAAATAAAAGTAGCTTATTGGGTTGGGACTAACAGTTCCTCGTCTTTAAACAACTCAGATGATTAATGATAAAAGACTGTGTTGACAGATTAATAATAATAATAATAATAATAATAATAATCAAGATGGACTAACCGTTTATTTAAATTAAATTTCATTTATTTATTATTTTTTTTATTATTTTAATATATAAAATCTAATCAAATCTAACTTTTAAAAATATGTTTTGGAAGTAGAATAAGGACACTAATAAACCATTAAAACTCTAATAAAACATACTGCATTGTTTATTTTTATTTATCGTCATTAATTCAGTGCCAAAGAGGTCAAAAGTAAAAGAATGTCAAAACTATACTTAAAGGTTCCGATGTAAAAGAGCTGTTAATATTTTACATTCAAAGGTTTTGAAGTATTCGGAGCATTCAAACTATCTACACCCTGAAATTCCTGATGTGAGATTTTCTTTTGCTCATTTTTGTGGTATTTGACTCTTCAGGATGTAATCATTAAGTTCTCTGAATTTTACCTGTAGTTTTTCTAAACCTATAGATGTCTGGGCTAGACTCTGATCTTGCAAACTTGTGCTGTTTTTAGAAAAATCTTCCATGAATGGGAGTGCCACATCGTTGTGACAGCACGCCCATGGTAAAGCAAGGTCTGACACTTTTTTTTTTTTACACTGCAGTAAAGCAGATCATGAGTTCTTCAAGTCCAGTGACGTATCTGGAAAAACAACATATCCACCAAATTTATACAGGAAAACAAATCTATATTGCACTATCAATATATTCAGCTACAGCTAAATAAATACTTCATTTGGGGAAAAAAAACTGACACAGGCATTTGAGGTCTTGTTTAGAAAATACCTTTGAACCACAATACAGCTCCAGGCACAATCTGAATTTAGATTTAATGCCAGACCAGTCCTAATCGACATTGACTCTTTCTAAGGTGGGGCAGACAGGGCAGAGGGCTCGGATGCGGTAACACACTCTGAAAGGAAACTAAGCGGCGCAGAGCGACTAACTCCAGCCGTAAACAAAAACAAAACATCCGGAAAGTTTGTGCGCGCGGGGAGAAGCGTCTGGAGCAGCGGTTTATGAGTGCGTCAGCTCAGGCTCCGCTGCCTCCAGAAACCGCAGTCCACTGATGGACATCGGCGGTAGGATAAACAGCTGATGTATGAAGAAAATAATATTCTGCTAATGCTGAAAGTTCACAAGACGACTCTCCTATAAGGATCCTTTCAATCAAGCCTTCTCAACTTCAAGTGTGTTTACAAATAATATTCAAGTCGTTCTCCATCAGGGTGACACGCGTCTCACGCCCCCATCCAAAACACTGCATTGACAGAAGCCACCCCTTACGATGTTTCAACAGTAAGACAAGTTAGTAACTCCAGACAAAAATAGTTATGCGTATATGAACACGGTTGTCGATATACAAGGTGTGATCTGCAAGTTTATAAACACAGAGATAATCGCTCTGCACTCGGCTGTCACCTGTATTTCCATGGTAACAGAAAATGTCTCCTTAACTTGTTATAAATATGACAACGTCGAGTGAGTCAACTCTCACGAGAGTCACGAGGATTGTGCGGTAAATATTTGCTCATATTTACTGTCTATATTAACAAGTGATATAAGAGGGAGAGGTCGACTCGACTGCTGCAAACATCCGCCCATCACGAGCACTACTCTGAAGAACTTCGGTGAAGTTGAAAACACTGCTTTGAAAGCGACAGGAGAAGCTAAAGCGGTGTCATGCAACAGACAAACAGGAAACTTCTGCCGTGATTCGATGAAAACCGCTTAATGTTAAGTTACCTGCGGTGCTTGTGGAAGTTTGCGTCGGTGTCTCCAGACGGTTCTTCGCTGTCTCCGGTCGAGCCATACTCGACGTCCTCTACGGTCACTTCTCCGATGCCAAGGGCTCCTCCGACGTTGTCCAGGGGCCGCTCCATAACGGCAGCATGTTCCGCCGCCTCGGTGTTCGGCGTCGGGGCCACTTCGACTTCTCTCTCTGAGAGAGACTGAGTTTGCAAAGTGGCCGTTAACGTTCTCAAAACAAGCAACAGCAGAAGAGATATGCACACGTTTCCAAACTGAAACCCCCTTTCCATTGGGACAAGTGGCACATGAGTAGTTAGGCAATCACATACCAAAATGCTGAGTGAATTTAAAAACTAGTCTATAAAAGGCGTTAGAATGAAACTTTTGCGTTAGGCTATTAGATCTCTTTCTGTTGTTCTCTTTTAACGTAAACATGCACTCTACAGCACCATGTTATTCTCTTTATACTTGACGTTCGCCGTGCCGTGGTAACATCAAGCCCCGCCCCGTACCCACACGCTCATTGGCTGCGAATAGAACCAAATCCCTGCAGTGGGCGCTGATTGGTCTGAGCGTTTGTCAATCTTCACTGCTCGTCTACTAAGCAGATTTTGATTGCTTCCTACAGTGCAGTCAGTTGACGTGGTCTGCGCTCCATGTGGTTCGTGTGATTGGACGATTTTCTTGTCACTCAAAAATAGAGGCGGGAGGAAAGGCAGCCTAGAGCGAAAGCTGAGCGGTTATGGCCGTTTTTAGAAGTATATTATTGGCTACAGCGGAGAGCTTTAGCCAATTACAAAGTGATGTTGAAACAAACACGTTTCATTGGTATGTTTACGGAAGCCGCGAAAGAACTCTAGTCAATTGATTGGTCAGAAGAGCTGTCAATCTACACCAGCGCTACTGTGATTTCCACCAGAGGGGCGGCGCTACATTGTTTTGAGCGCATTTGATTGGGTAAAAAGTACAAGGATGGAAATACCGACGTGGCTGTTTGTTTGCGGATAAAACGTAAGGTCATGTTTGACAGTTTCATTTCCGGGCCTTTTAAACACCCAAAAAAGTTTGATACTCGTCCCAAAATTTACTAAGTGCTGCATTTTACTTTTGTTTAGGGTTTTAAAAATTATATAAAAATATGGCGACATTTATTAGGCTATAATAAAAGTCTAACAATCACGTCACACTTCAAATAATACATACACAATACTTTAAACAACTTCAGCATACCAGTTGAAAACATCCACTTTTTCTAGTCATAGAGACTGGCCACTTCGCCGTAAAAATGGCGCCATCTTGTGGCGTGTTAAATAACGTCCATGAATAACGTTAACCCGTGTTTAACTGGGCCATACCAATTTAGTAAACTGTCAGATACAAAATTGCACAGATAATATTTGATTGGTCCGGGTTTTATTTCCATTTTCAACATTTGAAAACTTCAGTAAATCACAGTAAAATTGGAACGAGTAAAACAAGCTGGTATTTGAAGAACTACAACACCCCAAAAGCAAGTCACAGTGACCTCTGTGAAGAGATTTCATTAGCAGATTTGAAAGATCAATAAATGTACAGGAAAATAAGGCTTTCAGTTGTGCCACCAACTCACTGCTGCTTTCATCCCTGCATTCATAGCCACAGGCACATCAAGAAAATTATACAAAAACAAAATCAATATCAAAAGCAGAGTGGCATTTCAGCCCTTCAAAAGTGTATTTTGTCCAGGGGCAGAATGTGCTCAAATAATTGATTACTGAACTAAACTAACCGCTACGTGCAACCAAAGGCCACAAGTTTTGCTTGAGGTTTCATGGTGAAGTTTATGAAAACATAAACATAATCAGACTCCAAATGATAATTCAAAACAACAGGAAACATTAAAATGGGTAGTCCACTAAAAATGAAAATGTTGTTAATGTGCTCACCCTCTGGCCATATTTGTGTGTTTTTTTTTCTCGCGCTCTCTTCAGAAGAACATTTAAAAGATTATATGCTAAAAATGTGATATTTGATGATTCAGAATAATAAAAAAAGTATGTAGGATTATAAAAAACAGAGGCAAAGAAAGTTCAGGACCATGGATTGTGATGTTAATTTGAGGTTTTATGAATGAAAACGACTGGTCTGTGACGCAAAACATTATTACTTCTAATTCACACAGCTTTGGTAAAAGCTCCAGATAGTTGTGAATGCCCTCAGGACTGTTTGCTCTGGCTGTAAGTTAATGTTGTAAATCAGTGTTTCTCAACCACGTTCCTGGAGGACCACCAGCTTTGCATCTTTTCCATGTCTCCTTAACCAAACACACCGGATTCAGATCATCAGCTCATTAGTAGAGACTAAAAGACCTGCAATGTCTTTGACAGACAAAGGAGACATCCAAAACATGCAGTGTTGGTGGTCCTCCAGGAACATGGTTGAGAAACACTGTTGTAAATAATGTTAAGTTTCTTGCATGGACTGATTCTTTTTCTTCATGCATTTTCATAAGGCCTTCATTTATTGTCAGGAGCCACAACGATTATAAATAGTTTTAGGGGGGTTTGACTCTTAACGTGCCAGTAGCCTTGCAGCTGAGGTTCAGCTTAAAACAGGCTTTATGCAAGTTTCACCAAGTCAAATTTAAGACTTAAGACATTTTAAGACCATCAAGAATTAAATTTCAGATTTATATAGGGCTAAACAAGTTTTTTTTTTAATGGCCCAGATTTTCTTTACTTGCCTCATCAAAATATTAATTCCAAATTAGTTATTTCTTAGCCACATATTTTAAATAACTTGTCAAATCAAACAGACCCTACTTGTATACATACATTTTTTTCAACATTAAAAACCTATTAAAAAACTTCAATAAACTAAATGTATGCACAACAGACTGCTATAATATTAGCTATAAAAAGAGTTTTGCTAAAGTTTTATTGAGATGTATCATTGGTGACTGGATGAGTGTTGGATCGACTGGGTAGCTTTACATAAAGGAAAATATAGACCTGTTTAAAATGATTTAAGACCTACAAAACAATATTTCAGTGAATTTAAGACTTTTTAAGGCTTTTTAAGGTTTTTGAAATTTAAGACCCAGCGGACACCCTGTCAAAAGTCTTCTTTAATGTTCTAGTGAAGAAAAAAAAAAGTTCTGGATGACCTGAGAGTAAATAACCAATAACTGTTCCTTTTTGGGTGAACCATATATATATATATTTAATGATCAAATGGGATGTGGGTAAGCATCGTTTTATACTTTTCTTAAGAGCTGCATGCACATTCAAGGCAAGCAACTACTCTTTCTGAAAAAAAAAAACTTTCATTGATAGAGGCACAGACGCAAGTCACAGATTTCATGCATTTGTACAAACATCTATGCAAGACCCCATTCAACTACATAAAGCACAGAAGGCAAACAGACACTGCAGATGTATGATCAGCCAGACTGAGGATTGAGGAAGTACAAGGAGAAACAGGAACATCTAAAAGTGCCTGAGGACCTAATGTTGCACTGGTGTGTACATTGTTTTTGCATTTGATGTGCACACCAGACAGAGAAGTACCGATCTGGTGGATTCTGTAACAGTGTATAAAAAGAACCTGTAGGGAAAGAGCTGCCAGAGTCTGTGTATCTGAACGGCACTTGAGGTGTGCAGGCTGGTCTGAAGCAAAGAACAGAGGAAGAATCTTCTTAGTTGACAGGAGGATCTCGAGTCTTCACACTTCCGTCCTCCATCCCGAAGTACACCCGCTCAGCCATGCCCACAAACAAACCCGTCTCAACCACTCCTTTACAATAGAAATAAATGCAAACAAAAGAGAATAAATAGCATCAATGTGGTTAGAAAAATCACTACTATAACAAAGAAAGAAATGATTTTTATTAAGCAAAGACATTAAATTAAACCAAAGTGACAAAAGAACATAATAATCTTAAAATTAAGTATATACATGTTTCATGAGCGCCAAATAAGCAAATTAGTATTATTTCTGAAGGATCATGTGAGACTGTAGTCAAGTAAAAATCTGAGGATTCTCAGGAGGAAATGGTTTACTCTTTCAAGTGTTCTTTCATTGATTCATCTGCAGTGTTTTTATTTATTAATATGTAATTATTTTCCTTAAACATTAATAATTAATTCATATTTCTTTCTGCTCTTGCAGTGCTTCCTATGTTTACTTTCATGATTGTTTAGTATCAAGAGATGTTTGTCTTCACGAGGAAGAGATAAAAGACGGTCTCCATTTCAAGGTTTTTAACATCACAGGGGGATGTTGCAACCGTTTTTTATTCCTTTTGCTTTGCTATCAGGCGGAGTACAGGACTAAATTCTGATAAAGTACATAATGAAGGTTATTCAACAACCCCCCCCCCCCGAACAATTTTAGAATCAACACTTCTTTTCCTGCTTTCTGCATTTCCTTGACCATTTCTACCAGCTTATCAAGACACAGAGTATCAAATATCCTAAATTAATTTACAAAATATTTTATTTGAGCAAAACAACAGAAACAGAATTTTAAAATACATCAGAATAGAAAACAGTTATGGAAAATTGCAATCATATTTCACACAGGGTTCTTACACCGTTTCCAACTTCAAATTCCAGTACTTTAAGCACTTTCAAGGTGCATTTTAATGCTTTTCCAGCACCTAACAACCGCAGTAAATTGCGCTTATATTTGCTGTATGTACTTTTCCACATTTAAATCTATAATTTGTGCTATTTTACAAAACACAATATAACATTTTAACTTAAATTGTTGAATACTTGAGCATAGATTTATAGGGATAGTTCACCCAAAAATGGGTTCACCAAAAAAAATAAATAAATAAATAAATTCTGTTAGTGGATGAAGTATCTTTAAGTTTGGTCTCTTTCTACCTAAAGTTGATATCTCAAAAATGAGCTAACAGTCAGATTTTGTTTGGGTGTAGTACCAAACTTGCAAGACCAGACGTTCATAATATTTCATGTGCATTGCTATTCAAAATTCATGTAACAAATTGAATCCTTATGAGTCTAAGAATATCCTTGCTGCAAATTATTGAACTGTTCCTATGTCAACTGTTTTAAAAATCAGTCACCAAATATGGAAACCATAGTTTGTAAGCTTTCATCAATTCATTCATTCGTTTTCTTTTCAGCTTAGTCCATTTGTTAATGCGGGGTCGCCACAACAGAATCAACCGCCAACTTATCCAGCATGTTTTAAGCAGTGGATGCCCTTCCAGCTGCAACCTAACACTGAAAAACACCCAATACACTCTTGCATTCACACAGATTCACTCCATCCAATTTAGCTTATTCAATTCACCTATAGAACATGTCTTTGGACTGTGAGGGGAAACCGGAGCACCCGGAGGAAACCCGAAGAACATGCAAACCACACAGAAATGCCAACTGACCCAGCGGGGACTCAAACCAGCAACCTTCTTGCTGTGAGGCGAACGTGCTACCCACTGCGTCACCGTGGTGCCGAGTTTATCAATATTACTTTTTATTATTGTCAATATTACTTCAGGTTAGGACTAAGGTACTGTTGTAACTGTATGCAAATGTCCCACCTGTCAAATTGTGACAGTTAAGGTGTTAAAGGAAAACATGTTTAATGGTTCAAAAGGTATCAGCTCCCTGTAAGTAGTCTTGGCATTTTATATAACCTATATATAAATGACAGATAAATACAATTTCAATAAACACATTAACGTTAATTGTGTAAAATAGGAAACATTTTTGTTCATTTTTTCTTCTGCTTATCTTGAGCAGCCCTCACATGGCATGGTGTGAATTACACAATCAATAACTTAAATTGGCAAGGAAGTTTCCTTTAGACTGTTGAGCTTAGGGAAAAATCTGCAATGAAAATAGTGCAAAAACAAAACTGCACTGAACAAAACATGGTGCAAAAATAATAACTAGCTTATCCAGGAGTAGGCCAAACAGGGTAGTAGAGCTGCTCGATTATGGAAAAAATTATAATTCCCGGTTATTTTGGTCATAATTGTAATCACGATTATTCAAAACGATTATCAGTTTAAGTCCAAATTATTCGCTCGCCACTTAGTTTTTTTTAATATATAAATATTTCCCAAATTATGTTTAACAGAGGATTTTTTCACAGTATTTTCTATAATATTTTTCTTCTGGAGAAAGGTTTTATTTGTTTTATTTCAGCTAGGATAAAAGCAGTTTTTAAGATTTTGAGACCTATTTTAAAGTCAATATTATTAGCCCCCTCAAGATAATATGTATGGAAAAAAACTTCAGCTACAAAAGGCCTTCAGTCAAGAGCAGTGAGTGATTTTTTCCTTTTGTTGTTTGATTAATAATACAAACAGGCGGCAACAGGAATATTGCGCGCTGTCACTTTAAGAATAGTGCGGCTCTGATATGTTTCTCTTTTACATGTCTCTGACACAAACCGCGCTCTGACACAAATGTGCATGTATTTGACTATTAAAGCGCTCACATTAAGATGGCGTTAGATGTGTGTGTGTGCTCTGCTCGTCTCCGAGGCTAAGCGCACACACAGAAGCATACGGTCTCATTCGAGCTTTAAAAAAAACAGAATGATTAGAATGTACAATGAATGATGCGCATCCCGTGCTGCAGAAGTTACATTACAGTACATGCTTTTAGTCATTTTCACATGAAACTGAGCTATGCAGAGCAACAAATGTGTCCAACTGGAAAGGGGGCGGTATATGATGGAATAATCGTTTTATCACGATTAATGTTTTTTTAATCGTTAGAAGCCAAAATCGAAATCGGATTTTCGATTAATTGCACAGCGCTACAGGGTAGGTAGGTAGATATTGACATAACTTAATATTTGCATACGTCATCTTAATAATAGTAATGGTCTTTTCATGAGCTGCAATATTATTTTAATCTTAGTGAATGCAAGATCTTTTGCAACGGTGTACGTGCTGCAGTTGCATGACTGACAACATCGTGACTATTAAATGAAGGATTAAAAAAAACATCTCGTGCTTAAAATGTGTGGCAAACACGGTTACCTGCAAACTCCGTAATTTACCTCAAGCTTTACAGTGAGTGGCTTTAGTCATTTTTATAGCAGACTTTAATCCACCAGAAGTCTTTTATCCACTCTTCGAAAAGTGTAAATGGTGAATGTTAACCTTGAAATCACGCATTTTGAAAAGTTAACTCGCATTGCTGCAGGCGCACCTGAAAAAAAAATCAAGTGATCGCATTGCTTTTTATTTGCAGACATCGCCATCTCAAATAACTTCAGCCGTGCATAATACAATATATATGAATGGCACCTTACTCTTCTGACTGCATTTCTGATCAAACAAACGCAGCCTTGGTGAGTATTCAAGACAAAAAATTCAAAACAAATAAATATACAAATAAAAAAAAAAAAAATATATATATATATATATATATATATATATATATATATATATATATATATATATATATATATATATATATATATATATATATATATATATAAATAAAATCAGCCTCACACTTTAGAACTGTATGTACACAGAGAAAAGAAAAGAGCAGTGATGTTCTGTTGATCTGTACTGACCTGGGATCATCTTAATGGCCGTGTTGACCTCTTTCCAGTTCTGAGCATGCTCAAACTTCCAATCCAGGATAAAGTTACTGTTATCAGTAACCACAGGACCCTAAATGTACATTTAAAAAAGAACAAAAATGTCAGATAAATGGACAACCAGTTTCACTCAACTCCACAAATTTCCAAAAGTAATGACACAATGAGGAACTATGAAAATAATAATAATATATATTTTTGTACTATTGAAAAAACAGGCTTCCAGGATTAATAAATATAAACAGAACTTCACATTTTAGAACAGGAAACTGATTTCCTGCATATGATATAATATAGGGGTATGTGATATTCACATACATCAGATTTATAGGGGGACAGAAAAACAAACAATTTTTGTCTAAATAGTAGCTATTAACTTCTTGCTTGTCAAACTTGTGTATAAATCCATCACATTTGCAGTAATGCTTACATACTAATATTCATGAAAATAGTTTTAATTCTTTTTTTTATTAAGTGTCATTCCAACAAAATGTTTGTTGTTTTCATCACATACTAAATTCTTTTTGAATATTTAAGATACACTTTTGTTTGTTTGTTGCCAAGCAAGTGAGAATTACTATCAAAACGTGTTAATAAATCAACATTTATGATAATATTATTGGGACTAATCAGTGAACTACCCTGGAGCCATAAAAATAATGCATAACCCTACTTACAAAAAAATAAATGAATAAAAATCCTAATTAAAGACCCCAGAATACTTCACATGAGGAAAGGAATCACACATCAAAAAAAAGTTCAAAATGACAATTTCAGAATGTTCTTCAATTTCGTATAAAGTATACTGGGGCCTTAAGTGTCAAGAACACAAGTGTAAGTGAGGACTTTCTTACAGCTTTACTGACTGCCATCCTCAGCACAGCTTCTCCTCCAAAGCGACGGGCGATGGCTCTGGACACAGGCACATACGCCATGGGGATGACCTCCACTGGAACACCTTTCTTCCACTGCTGCCCCAGAGCCTTAGAGTCTTTCCTACACACACAAACACCACAACGACATCACTAAAACACAGCTAAACCTCTTCCAGAAAGTATTGGAAGACTGGTTTACATAATTACAGCTATCACACACTGTGTTATGATGAAACCTGACTGCAGTTCAACATAAACGAGCAGTAATTATGGGATGCTAAATATATACTGAATATCGCAGCTCAAACATTAGAGTGCAGCACTGGCAATGCCAAAGGGTTGATTCATAGGAAACGCATGAACTGAGGAAGTGCTTTGGGTAAAAGCATCTGCGGGATGACACAGACGTACCTATAATCTGCAATGACAATGAAGTGTTTGGCGCATCCAGCCACAATCTTCTCCTGGGTTAAACATCCTCTGATTGGAAAGAGGGGAAAGACAGGAACTTTAAACCTGATGACACCTTACGGTTTCAGAATATAAAAAGGAAAAGAAAGACATGCTTGAAACAAACCCACTTACCCTCCTCCTTTAATCAGCGTCAGAGCTGTATCAACTTCATCAGCCCCGTCAATCGCTACATCCAGCTAGAAGATACAAAGATCAAGCTCATTTGTCCAAAAATAAGATTTTGCTATTAATTACTCATCCTCATGTTGTTTAAATGCCGAGACCTTCATTCATCTTTAGAATACAAATTAAGATATTTTTGATCCTCCATATGAAGCTCCAACAACACTATAGTGTGGAAACACACTGTAAAAACTACTTTGTTCATCTGTTTCTTCCACACCAGGTAAGGGTGCGCGCTTATTATGGGCAATATGGTGCTTGCATGTTTCGCTGCTGACTGTAATGGCAATATGTAGTATTGCCTGACATATCATAAAAGCAAAGCCTGATGCCGAGGTAAGTTATAGGCAGACAAATTCATATTTACAGTGAGTTTTACAGTTTGTTTGTTTGTTTGTTTGTTTTGGCAGATAAAAATTGTTCAAGGAGCTTCGTATGATTACTGTTGAACCACTGAAGACACATTCAATCTTTTGACTGCTTTTGGTTCCTTTTTTAGACTGTGAACTAGCGCTGCACTAGTACAAAGTTTCCGCATCGATATTGCAATGTGCGCATTAGCAATAGTCACATTGCAGGATCTGCAACGTTGAGTCTGGATCATAGTTGACCAGGAGTCACAATTCTGAACACATGAGATTTGTAGAATCGCTGCCGAGATTAGCCATAACAGAGTTAAAATCTATCAATTGCATGTGTTTTTAAGACCTGTGACTGTGTAAACATTTCATGAGTTCAAAAAAAATTGGGTATAAGAAATTGCACCATTTGCAACAGTAATTCAATTGTTTATACAACAAAGACCATTCTGATCCAGTGTTATTTTAGTTTGATTACACTATTTGAAAACTGTTAAACTCACCACAAAAATCATAAAGCACTTTTTATTTTACTTTTATCTCCACTCTGTTGTATGTTATCAATGCTTGTAATTTGTTTATTATAATTTCTGCATGACTCACTCTCCTACAGAATCATATCATTCAATCTAAAGTTATGAATTCTTTCCAAATAGAGCTATTCTAGTCATTGGGTGAAATTGCGATAATTTGTTTTTATGCTATTCATATTTTACAGTTTCAATACTGTTGTGACTATCCTTACTGAAAATTCCATGTTGGTCACATCTTGGGTCTGCTGCGGGTTTTAGACGCTTTATTAGTTACAGTACATGGAACGACAAGTCTTTCATTTGTTGCTGTATATTGTAGTTAATTTACAGATCATTTGAACACAAAACTGATATCAGATAAACAAAATCAAATACCTTCAGTCTGTATAGTGACCAAAGTTGAGTTCTAAAGACCATGTGCTCCCAGCAATGAAAAATACCTTAATATCTGTTCCAAAGATGAATGAAGGTCTCAGGGGATTGAAACAGAATTTTCATCTTAAAATAACAGTAGATTTCAAAGGTTGAAAAATGCTGTACGATTTAAAGACCTTTTTTTTTTCTGACATTTTTTTTCTAATTTAACTTAATTGGCAGAATATGCTGCATGCATATTGCACCAATATATATATTTAGTGTTTACAAAAAAAAAACTGACATCTTGAGCAGGATTTCCCACTATTTTGTAGACTCAATCCTTTTAATTTGACTTATTCCCTGCTTTTATCAGTAGTTTCCACAGTGGAATGAACCTCCAATTACTCTAGCAGATGCTGTTTCACAATTCGGTGCTGGGAAACACCCACACACAATTTGGTTAATCTATACTGCATGTATTTGGACTGTGGGGAAAACGAGAGAACCCAGAGAAAACCCACACAGACAGAAAGAACATGTACACTCAACACAGAAAAACCTCCTGGTGCAGTCAAGACTCCAACCAGTGACCTTCTTGGTATGAGGCAACCATGCTAAACACTTAGCCACCATGGCACCCCTTTTAGTACAATTGTATGTAATTATTGTTAAAATTAACTAATTTCTATTTTAATGTATTTTTAAAATGGGATTTCAGCATAATGGTCTTCAGTGTAGATTCAGTGCAGACAAAGAAACATTTCCTATCAAGAAACTTTACCAATCTTGAAAACAGTTGTCTTGATTAGCTTTTTTTTGAAACCTTAATACAAAATGTTCAAAATTTTGTGGTCAGTCAAGATTGAACTTTTTGAATACATATAAATATATAAAATTGAAAACGTTTACGTTTGTTATAGTTTATAAAAAAATATTAATCAGATAGTTTGAAAAAAACAATATTCTTGAGCAGCAAATCAGCATATTAGAACGATTTTTTTAGAGATTAAGAATCTTCCCAAGTGCTGATAATCTTTAGAAAGTGCTTTATTTAGAATATTTTTTATTTTAAGCGAATAGTAATGTGTATGTACTTAGATATGATTTATTTGTTAGGTTTAAAATAAAAAAACTGTCAAAACATGCCATCAAAGAAGCACTCTGCTAAATGTACATGCAAAAGTTGTTGTTTCTTTCAATGACTTTTCCTTTTTAAAACTATTTTAGTCTAAACAGACTGAAATTGTTTTTTTTTTATTTACTAGGAGTTTCAGTTACTTTTTACTATTGTGATGTCATCTTTAAAATGTGAAACAACACAGCAGTTGACCCAGTCTTCATGCTGTCTGGCCAAACTCACCTCAGGATGTCGGTCTAAATCAGACAGAGGGAGTCCGTGCTGCAGAATCAGCTGACGGGCCTGGATCAACAATTCAACATAGTTACACACAAAACACAGAAGTTTTCTACCATTTATAGCAACAAAAACAATAAGTTTTACTGGCCTGGAATGATGTGGGAACACACACAATATTCAGCTTTTCCTGTCTGACCTTCTCAGCTAGAAAGCAAATATCATGCTTTAAGAAATAATCATACAAGTATGAGAAGACAATGTTATATTAAATGTCTTACCCAGCCTGTCCACCGCATAGACAATAGTTGAGCCGCTGCCCACACCAATTATCTGATTATTCTGAAAGAAAGAAATGTTGCATTTAATATCGTAAAATCACCTAAAAACATTTAATTGTTTATTATCTTTAATATCTTTAATATCTTTAAAAAATTTTCCCACTTAACAATAACTAATGTTCAATTTTTTTGTATTCTATTTAACATGAACAATCTTGCACAGCATTTTTATTCATAGTTCGGCATTTACTTAGGAATTATTAAAATCTAAAGTTGTGCTTAACACATTTTTAAAAAGCTGAATAAATACTATAATAAATGTGTTTTTCATTGTTCGTTCATGATACCCATTTCTCTTTCTTTTTTAATTTAAATTAAAAAAAAGGACGATTTTGGCAACTGTGCTAAAACAATTGTGCCTGTTTTCCATTTAACCTTCAGAATAACTGTGTACTGCTTTATCTTGAAAAAAAAAGTTAAGTATATTGCCATATCAGCTTCCCTGGCTATTTCATTAAAAATTTATAAGCATTTTATAACTAACATTTTCCTATAACAAAATTATTATATCAATGAAAAAACACCAACAATAAAAAAATGCATAAAATACAAATAAAAGTTAGAAAAGTTGACCATTTATAGATTCAAAAAAGGATTCACAAGTAAAAATAATTCCTTTAAAAACAAAATCATTGACTGATAACACTAAAAATAGGGCATTGCAAAAAAGATAGGTTGTTATGGCAATATTGACATTTTGGAGCAACTTCTTTGAGTATATGTCAATGAGTAAGTCTAGCCTGTCAAATAAGTCATCTTGTAAAAACCACCTCAACTTGTTTTTAGTTAAAAGAATTTTTGATTTTATTCCTACCAAAGGCTGGATGTTGAAAAGTTTATTGTTTGAGTGCTGCTTTCCATTTAGAATGTAGCTTTTAACTAACGTTTTTAAGTCTAAAGGTTACTTGCATATCACATAAGTAAATGTTGAATGATTGAGAATGATTGGATCAGTCCATTATGATAACATTAAAACATGAGTAAGCAGAAGCTTAACCTTATATTCCTGTAGATTCAATATATAGACTTAAATCATAAGTTTGATTCTAAGTGAATAGATCTACAGTGTGCATGTATACCTTGAATTAGGGCTGCACGTTATCTGAAAAATATGTAATATGTGATATTGCTGTTGAATACTGCATTAGCAATATCTTTTATGGTTATTAAATTCCCCTATTTTTATTAGCTTAAAAAACATTATGTAATGATCATACTAAAATAAGTAATAATGGATATTTATCTGATTTAAAAACATTTGCAAAAATCAAAAGGTGCGAACATTTACATTCACTTTAGAATACTAAAATTAAAAACATTTTTATTTGTACTTTTCGAGGGACAATAATAAAAATAATAATAATAAACAACATTTTTTTCTGATTATTCTTTTTTTACTTTAAAACCCAAATTTGTTGAGAAGGGAATAATTAAGGGCTGCAATATAAGGTAACCTGAGGGTTAATAAAATAATAAATAATTACTCTAAAGCATTTTAGTCTCACTTTCCTGCGATGTTCATCCAGAAGTTTTGATTTGGCCTATGACTTATTTTATTTCATTTGATTCGTTTATTTCACCTCTCTGTAATGTGAATATTGCATGTACTTTTATCGCGATGACAATAATTTTCTGATTTATTGTGCAGCCCTAATAGAAGGTCCATCTTGGAGAAACAAAATTTTAGAATCACCCAAATGCCTCCTTTACAAAGTTATTCAAGGTGGGGCAGCACAATAAATCATTTCAGCATCGATATCTCAATGCGATCATTCGCAATAGTCACATCACAGAATTAAGGCCCGTAGGAGGCTGGATTATAATTTATCATTTTAATGCGTTTCTGAGGCCTGTGAATGTGTGGGGTTTTAAAAAGCATTTAAACATAAGAAATTGTATGGTTTGTAACTTTAATAAAGATTCATTTTATTGAAGTATTTTTGTTATTCAATACTGTTAGACTCTGAAAAACAATAAAACATTGCTTATTTCAATTGCATCTTTTTTATTACTGATCTATGCTTGTAGATGTTTATTATAATCTATGAAGATGCACTTCTCCACAGAATCAGCCTAAATCGGAATCAGTCTAAAATTATTAATTCTTTTCAAACAGACATGTTCAAGTCATTTGGTCAAATTGTATTCATAACGCAAATTATAATTTAATAATGACAAAATATCGCAAAGATCTTTTCCAACATCTTGCAGCCCTATTTTGTACCACTGAGTGTGCTACAATCAATAATAGTAAACTAACAGAGACTGCAACAGTTAAACCACGTAGCTATTTCCAAGCATGCTAATCGCTATAAAGGTTTATTTTGAGCAGCTTTAGCATCCTTATATCACCTAGCTTACTGAATGTGTGAAGCAACCCAATGCGTAAACAAACACATGCGCGCGCGACCTACTGTAAGCTCGCTCACTTCACAGTCGCTGACTTCACTCACACCTCACATGTAGCATCCTAGCTAGCATGATTCAAGCTAAAGTGCGATAGGGTATACTCACTACAAACTGAACTGTCAGAAAAAAAAACGTTTATCAAAGCAAATGTAGGCCAGCAGAACTTGGAATTTAGAGTTAATGAATAACGTTATATAAATTGACATGCATGAAGTCTGCCACGCGTGTTCAGTCACGCCTCCTGAAGTGTTTATTACTCCTTTTCAGAAACTTACGTAACTTGCAGATATATGTATATGTCACGTTAAAAAAAGATAATTACAGAATCTCACCTGTATGTGGTTGTCCACAGCAGCATAAGCCGCCAGTTTCTTGGCCTCTTCAGCCATAAGAGTGCAGTACAGCCGCCTACTGCTGTTGATTTGTCGCACGTGTTTGACCGGCGGAGAGAAGAAGTGGAGGAGAGATCTGAATCTGCAGCTGATCTGAGCGAACTGAAGCCTCCTCATCACACTGCGCGCTCACTGTCAACACAAGCGTGACCGCGCAGAGGCCAAACTAACCGGACGGTGAGCGAGAGGTTAAAGGACGATCAAAACCAAACCTGTCAGATAACAGGAGTCTGGTGTTCTGTGATGGACGCAATAGCAGAGCAGAGTCCATGAGCAATGGTCGGTTCCTGAAGGAATTGTTCATTTGAGTCGGTTCAATCGATTGACTCAGTGGCAAGCTGTTCAACATTTAAGGTATCATTTTCATGCTACTAAAATTCTACTTGTAGACAGTACTTACATAATTGTAAGATTCGTATTGACCTCTAGTTCTATATTATTCTTTAGGAACTACAAGAAATACGTATTCATTAATAGCTGTTAGTTATTTGTTGTAGACAAGCTACTGATAACTTGATGAATTGGAACTGATTCAATAGATATGCTACTTATTCATGATGTAGCAATAGCTGATTTACTACTCTTAAGTAGCCAAAAAAAAGTAATTGTGCCTAGTAATAATTACTAATGTCTAAGTATAAATAAGTATCAGTGCCTAATAACTAGGCTATTTGTAGGCTATCTACAAATGAAGTGTTCATTTGCAAAAACAGATAACCACCCTTTTTAGAAGTTTTCAGACAAACACAAACGACTGCTTGAATATGTTAACTAGTTTTATTGACCTTTTTCTGCAATGCAGAGGTGAGCTCATTTTTGTTTTAGAACTTTAGATTCAGCAGCCTATGGGAGAACTGACTAGGAATAATAAACTGCAGAAAACGGTCAAACTACTTGCTCTACAAACAAGTGTGCTCATGACTATATAAAAAGTAGAATAAAATTATAAGAAAATATCAGTTTGCAACATCAAGCAGCATAACAAGCTGTTTTTAACGTCTAAAAATCAATGGAAGTAAATCAGGGTTTCGGCAGGATTCATCAAGTCAAATTTAAGACTTTTTACGACCCTTTTAAGACGATTAAGAATTAAATTTTAGACTCATACAGGGTTGAAGACTAAGGATTTTTTTTCCTAATGGCCTGGTATTATCATGGGAAATTGTGTAATGTTTCATGTTTTTGTTCAATGTTTTTAGTTTTTTTCCTGATTAGAGAATTTAATTAAGGAATGTGCTGTAAACATGTCTAACAGCTGATGTGAATTGTATTTCTTTGCTACAAAGAACTAAATATAAAAAAGAATGTTTTATTGAGATGTATTGTTTGTCACTGGAAGGATGTCGGCCCGACTGAGTATAGCTTCACTTGGGCAAAGCAAAATGAAAACCTGTTTAAAATGATTTAAGACCCACAACACTATATTTTAGTGAATTTAAGACTTTTTAAGGCCAAAAATTTCATTTTGAACATTTAAGACATTTTAAGACTTTTTAAGACCCCCGCTTTTAAGACACCCTGTAAATGAGACTGGAAGTCAAACAAAAAATATTCCAATGGCTCGTACGTGAAGAAAAAGGTCAATAGATTAAATGGTAAAATGGCTTTCCCTATACATTAGTATGTCTGACCTTTATTTGTTTAGTTTTGTTTTTTTATCTGCATTTGAAGTGAATCGATTTAACTGATCAAATGGGGTGAAAAAGGATACTAAAAAGCTAAAAAGTGGTCCAGACGATTTGCTCAAGCAGCAAAGTGAGAAAGAAAGGTGATTTATTGTTGTTGCATATTGTTAGTGCCAGATGGGTAGGTCTGAGTATTTCAGAAACTGATTATCTATACTGCGATGTTCTGATCAGCTGGGCCACAGCCATGAGAAAGATGAAACTAACCAATGAAAGGCCATTCTGTTGATTAAAAAAAAAAATCTGTAAGAGGTCAGGAGAATGGCCAGACTGGCTCAACAAGCAGTAGTAACTCGCATTACCACTCCTTACAATTAAGGTTTGCAAAAAAAACAAACAAAAAAAACTAGACAATCAAAGATCATAATAGGGTTGCCTGGCCTAATGAATCTTGATTTCTCCTGCAATATTTGTTTGATAGGATCAGAATTTGGTGTAAACAACAGGAAATCATGGATCCATACTGTGACTATCAACAGTTTAGGTTATTTTCTTACGTGAGTATTGTTGCTGACCAAGTCCATGTCCAACAGAACCTGATTCAATGGAGCACCTTTGGGATGTGCTGGAATGATAAATTTGGATCATGGATGTGCAGCCGACAAATCTGCACCAACTGTCTGATGCCTTCATGTCTCTAAAGACCAAACTCAAAAGGAATGTGCTTCTGCCAGTTCGAAAAGCAAAGTGGGATTGGTGTGTACTTTTCTTCCTATCCCTATAGGATCTACAACACTGTTATTCACTTTACCAAACCTGACCAATAGAGGGCAGCTAATGCCTTTAATACAAAAAAGAAGTAGTGGTAATTGTAAAAAGTGCAAGGTAACTCAACTCTAGCTAACATACATGCAAAACAGAGGAGAGCTGAAACAGATGGGTATCAATATATCTCTTTATTTGGCAATCAGCTTGAAATGATCTAGATTTCAGTGTATAGCATACCCCTATTAAACCCACACAATCCTTCCGATAAACATGTCTCTTATTTACCTTAGTTTTTACATATTGCAGTTTACAAATTTAGCTTATCTGTTTGACAAAATCAATTCGACAATGGATCTTTTTATGTGCTATATAAAAATCTACACATTATACATTCATGATTAGAAAATAAAAAATCCAAAACAATATTTAAACAGCACAGAACAGAACTCGTCAACATGTCCCACCCAGGTGTGAGCGATCACAAATTAAAGTTGAATACTTCAATATTACAGTAAATACTGAGAAATGTCCAATGACACACGGGATTACTGAAGGGAGGTTGTTTTTACACCAGAGGTCTGGACTCAAGGAGAATAACCATGATAACGTTACAGGGAAGATAGAGAGAGAAACGGGAATGCTGATTACGTTCTGCCAGATCTTCTTCAATAGTACATCTAATCTTTCTTCCGAGGCTTAAAGCTCTTCATGACAAAAATCAACCTATGGTCTGGATCTCGGCTTTCTCTAATCTCATATTGCCTTTCATTAAGTGCACAGGTGCTCACTTTTTTTTGCCCCCAGTTTCTTTCTTTATTTGTGCGTCATCTATTTCACTTTCTTTGGGAATGTAACTTGGTGCGATGGGTCAAAATCATTAACCGCATCATCTGATTTCTTGACATCTCTGAGAGGGTTTTTTCCAGAAAGATTACAAAGAGTTATAAATGACAATGGTCCAATCCCAAATGGCACTCAAAATTCTTGCAGTCTTCCTCTAAATCCGCACATTCTTGCCGTAATGTAGCTTTGACCATCAAGTTTGTGATCCTTAAACAGCAAACTTAACTTACTTGTACACATTGGCCCCTAATGCTTCCAGTCTTTCTCCGAGCTCACAGTTTCATGCCATGATTGGGTTTTAGATATGCTTGGAGCTCACCTTGGAAGTAGTGGGCTTAGAAGTAGTGCAAATCAAAGGCACATAGCTGCACATGCACCCTTCCAAAAACTAGTCCACTCTTTTGTGAATTTATTCCACTTTGTTAAGTAGAAGTCTGCTCAGTGTGGCACATAGTGGCCACAAAAGGTGTTGTTCGCTAGTTCCCTTCTGAAAGCTAAAATGGTGAATTAGACACCCAATGGTCTTGTGGACCTAACTGACAAGTGTACACGGGGACTACTGTAAGTCTGCAAGACCAGAAGTGCACATGAGGCTCAATCTCAAATGGCACCCTAAGCCCTTGCCATCTTCCTCTGAGTCCAGATTTTTGTGGTGTAATATCGCTTTGACAGTTGAGTAAATATCTGCAGTGAAACTCGCCTAAAGGCCCTGATATACTTCAAACAAAGTTCTTTTTCATTTGTCCTTTGACAGAAGTAGTTTGAAAAGGCTAAATGATGATATACTGCATTAGAATATTCCGGCACCCTTATCTGTGGGAGGAGAAATATCTGTCATCCTGCAAGTGTGTACCTCCTAAACACAACAATGATGGTGGTTGTGAGTGAAGAACAGTTTCATAAACATGTGGCAGTAGCGCTGATCTATTCAATGGCACAAATTAGAACAAGCGAAGTAGAAACTGAAAGAATTATGGCAAATTTGCTTTTTTCTTTTGCAAATCCAGCATTTTCGTACTTCAGAATGAAAGAATGTACACTGGGGGTTTGACAATCTTCTGAAAAGTGTATCGCCATAAGTGAACCATACAAAAACCACATGATAGTACTAGGTTGTCAATGATGGGGTTCTAGAACACATCCACCAATTACGTAATCGAGATTTTGTTTAAAATGATGTCATTTCTGTTCGTTCTTTGATTTCGTTTGAAGTATATCAGGGTATTAAGCATGGGCTTGGCTGAAGAGTACATTGCAGGTGCATGGTGGCTGTAAAGGGGGCACTCGCACATTTCTGAAAGCTTAAAAGTGAATGAGACACCATACAGTCTTGTGGACTTAATGGACATGCACACACGGCATCCATACAATTCTGCACAATTGTAACAATCCTTAAAGGCATCCTAAACCAGGGTTAGGCAACTTTGGTCCAGGAGGACCAAAAAAGTTTAGCACCAATCATAATTAAACACTCCTGCCTTTCTGGTGATCTTGAAGACATGGTTGCTGAGGAAGAATGATTAGCATCTTTATGAGTGTTTGATTAGGGCAGGAGCTAAACTCTGCAAGACAATGGCCCTCTATGACCAAAGTTAATGCCCTAAACCCTTCCAGTCGTCATTTACATCTACACTTTCATGCTGTGATCCCCCTGACTGTTGAGGAGAAATCTGCATGGGGCTCAGCAAAATCGAGGGTACATAACGGCTGCAAAGGGGACACTTGCAATCTCATTTCTGAAATCTAAAATGACACATGGTCTTACGGATTAAACAGGCAAGTGCAGAGTCCACACTTCTGTGTTATAATGCCACTTACTGCTGGGAAAATATCTGTCCAGAGCTCACCTCAGAGTGCATCGAGGGTGCATAGTGGACCATTTGCGAGCACTCTTCCAAAATCTAAAATAAAGAATGAGACACCTTACGGTCTTGTGGATTTGACAGCTGTACACAGCAGCCATTTTAAGTCTGCAAGCCTAAAAGTGTACATGGATGCCTAATCCCAAATAGTACCATGATCTCTTGCGGTTTTTCACACATTTGTGTCACTTTGACTGTTGTTAGAAGTATGCTGGAGGCTCACCCCAGTGGCTAATGTACACACTGAGGCTATAAAAAGGGGGCGCTTGTGAGCAACTTTCTGAAAGCTAACAAAACACACATTAAAAAGTCTCATAGACTTGACAGACATGCACACACAACAGCCTTTGTAAGACTGCAAGTGTGCCATTTGGGATTTGGCTCACACAGTAGGATATACCTTCATTTGACCATTATTACTAGTTTTTTAATAATAACACAACAAATTACATAATAGGAATACAAATCAAAAGTTTCAATGTCTTATAAAAGGCATGCCTTCTCTGTTTTAAATATATATTGTGAAATGGAGAAACATGATTGTGTGTGTTTAAGTGCCTTTTATATTGGGCATTGTTTATAATCATGCCTCAAAGTGTGTGTGTGTGTGTGTGTGTGTGTGTGTGTGTGCGTGTGTGCATGTGTGCGTGTGTGCGTGTGTGTGTGTGTGTGTGACTGGAGAAGGTACACAGTTGTGGTGTCTTGTGATGTGCAAAGCTTAAGTGTCATAGTCCATTCAGCAGTGAGTAAGGTCCACAGAAATGCTGCTTGTTTTTCTCCTTTTCCCTGAAACCCCAGCGCTTAGGATACATTCTCAACACATCAGTGGGTATCCAAACTAGAAGTCTATTACCTCGAAAGGAAACTCTCTTTAGAAAACTCTAAAATATTGATAGCCTCTAATAATCCACTGTATTGCTATGAGACACAGTTTCCTAATAAGGTGAGTGTATTCTTTTGGTCCATGCTCACTTCATTATTACTCGTTTGCACTGATATGTACCAAATGCGCTGGAAAATTTGCGAACGATAGCTTTATATATATTTATATATATATGTGTATGTGAGGTTGTGCACTGGGAGAAAGTCAATGTTCAGCATTAAGAGGTATTGCTACAGATTCAGTTCAGTCTGTTGTTCAAAAACCAGCTTTTGTGTGTTTGGTGTCGAGAACACTATAGAGTAAACAACACTTGCGTAATTTAGTCATGGCACAATATGTGTAATGGTTTCCTACGTGTCGTAAATCAAGTGTCTGATCTGCGTTGTGATGCATGGATACATCAGAATATACTAGAGAGAAGGGGGTGGGCTTTGGTGTATTATTCAGATCATGAGAGAAGCAGTGACTGACCAAGGTCAATAGTCAAACAGTCAGACAGCGGTCTGTCTTTCTACTCTGTTTTGAACAGACATCTCGTCCTCCCCCTCTCCCGCTCTGTCCTCAGATATCCTTCTTTTCTAATCTCTCTTTCTCTCTCTCTCCCTCTCTCTTACTCGTTCAGTGCTTCACCAGAATGCCTGCTGTTAAACATTAGAATCAGTTTGTTTTCCTCCCAGAGTTTTGCATTTCAGAAATACAATTCCCAGAGTCCTTTGCTTAGAGGCTCAGTGTGCATGTGTTTACATGCGCTGTGCATCCATAATGTCCAGGTACTTAGCATCAATGATCCTGGGCAGTAGACAGTTCCTGAGAGACAGTGCAAGTATGTTAATATCAAATTACTTTTTAAAATCAAACACGTTTAATCTTATTATTTATTTTTAAAAAAAGTATTAGTATTTGATATATTTTTATGTTAATATATTAAAACATTGATATATATTTATAAGGGT